>NW_015387765.1:0-10062 GCF_001527695.2 Protobothrops mucrosquamatus | reverse complement strand
TCAACGAGGGGCACCCCCCCCTCTTGGCCCAGCCAGGTCTCCGTAATACCCGCCAGGTCCACCTCCCCCTCCGATACCAAATCATAAATGAGGGGGGCTTTATTAACCGTGGACCTGGCGTTACACAGCATCAGCCGAAAGCCCAGGCCCTGAGATCCTAAACCCCCTAGGTTGCAAGAAGAGCCATGGGGGCCGGAGCCATGGGGGCCGGAGAATATTCCCATCATATTCCTGCAGTTTTGCATTTTGCCTGTCATTTTGTCTGGTCTGCAGCATTGATGGGACATACACCTATGGTGGTCTTCATGCAGGCACTCCCTTGATTGCTTTTCCAGTTGTCTTTGGGGCTGCCAGCCACTGGGACTGAGTGCAAGTGCCTGCCTCACGATGGATTCCACATCAGCTCTGACCACATTGTGCCTACCACCGCTTCCACACTTCTCTAATTTTGTCTGGAATTGGGGGCGACGCTGAAGGCCTTTCAGATGTCTTTGTTCATAATATGATCCAACTGCATGGCCCCAATGACTATCTAACCATTCTAATTTCCACTGTGCACAGTGCCTGTTCAGGTCTCTATTGTGTGCTCAGCAGATCCTTCTCCTGGATCTCTTGCTACTGATGTCTACCGTTTTTCAGTTGGAGAAACAACCTCCCCCAGAGTGCTTTGACTTCTCCTTCCCCAGAAACCAGGGCTTCCCTACTGACAGCCAATCTTCTCCTTCCTTCCTTGGGTTTTGGGAGGGGCTCTCATCCCTCTGGATCTTCCCTTCTTCCAGGGAAGCCATCCATGGATATTTCTTCTTCCTTTGTGACCAAGAACCAACAAGTTCTTTACACGCTTAACTTTTTTCTCCAGCCACTCTATACACTCCATCTTATACTGGCTTTCTTCTCTATTCTCCTCTTTCGCTCTCCATTTTTTAGTCAGACCAGCAAAGTGTCCCCCAGCAAATGAAGAGGTGGGTGTCCTCCTGAGCTCTAGTCCCCCAACACCTATGTACCAGCCTGGACCAAGGAAACTGTATCTTGCTATCTCCTCAAACAGCCCTGGCTAGCAGCCAGGTCAGTTTATCAGTCCTTGTGACTGTGCAGCTGCCTTTCAAGGCTGGAACTGAGCTATTTCTCCCCTTTTATTCAATCAAATGGCTGGCTTATGCCAAGCCACTAAAACCCTTAGGCAATTGCTTGTAAAAGAGGGAAGACTGGATTTCTGTTACTGATATAAGCTCACTAATATTTACAGATTTTCTGTAGATTTCTGATTTTGCAATCAGTATTGTGGCACTTGTACAAAAGCTAAAACAGACTCACCATATCTGGTGAATATTTAAACAAGCCCTTGCAGCCTTACCTCTACATGGCTAAACTTCTTCAGTTTGTGAGCGCTATTCTGAAACCTGATTTTTTTTCCTTTTGTTACTTAGAGATGATTGTCATGAATGATAATGATTTTGTCAATATTAATACAGCATATGAATAAAATTTTCCCCATTCCCCAAACACACATTCATACATATGCCTCACAGGCTTCACAGGTTATATTTACCACCTGTCTCAATTTCTTATGAATGATCATTATTTAACAATAGCCCAGAGTGGAGAGAATTGTGCTAGTAAAAAGTAAATAAATAAAAGTATTTTAAAAATAAATAAATTTAAATGTATATAAATAAATCCAATAAAATGCAATTCAGGAGCAAGAAAAGTAAGGTTTTACACTGAGGCAAGAAAAACAAAATTCACAGATAAAGAATATGTGATACATGGCTCAAAAGCAGTAAATATGAGAGGGATCTTGGAGTGCTAATGGACAACCACTTAAATATGAGCCAGCTGACAAAAAAGCCAATGCATTTCTAGGCTGCATCAACAGAGGAATAATATCAAGGTCATGCAAACTATTAATACTGCTACTGTATATATTGACTTGGTAAGACCACACTTGGAATACTGCATCAAGTTATTGTCTCCAGGATGCAAAAAAGATATTGAGATTCTAGAAAGAGTGCAAAGAAGAGCAACAAAGATGATTGGAGGGTCTGGAGGCTAAAAGTTATGATGAACGATTGCAGGAACTAGATAATGAAGAGAAGGACTAGGAGTGATATAACAGTCTTCTGATATTTGAGAGGCTGTTACAACGAAGAGGGGACAACTTATTCTTCAAAGCACTTGAGGACAAGACAAAAATTAATGGATGGAAACTTATTAAAGAGAGATTCAACCTGGAACTAAGGAGAAATTTCCCAACAGAGAAAACAATTAATTAGTGAAATGACTTGCTTCGAGAAGTTGTAAGTGCTCCATCTCTGGAAGTTTTTAAGAATAGGTTGGACAGCCATTTGTCCAGAATAGTATAGGTCTCCTATTTGGCAGGGGGTCAGACTAGAAGACTCCGAAGTTCCTTCGAATTCTATTATTCTGTATTCTATTCAGTCAACTGAGAATCCTTATTGGCCAAAATGTACTTGCCGGTGTACATATATTAATTTTATTTTATTATTCAACCCACCAGAAACAAACTATTGCATACCTATTTATTTATTACATTAATATTCAAAGAGTTGCTTAACTTGCTCAAGATACAGATAAGAGAAAACTAGTTTCTGTCTTATATATCTTACTTTCCTTGAAGAAATCTATTCTTTTAAAATATTTTGAAATGGAGAAATATATGCCTAACCCGATTTGAATTCTGTTTCAAAACAGTGCCTAAAGACCTTTACTAATCACTATCATTTGCTAATATAATAAGAGCAAAACCTTACATAAATACTGTAGCAAGGTAGTACTACTAATATAATTGCCAGGCTAAAAAGCAGCTCATTCTGCAAGTGGCTCCATTATCTTCATCAAAGCAATTTCTGAAGTGGAAAACACACCTTGTATCATGTGTACAATTTAGTCCATTAACAATAATTATTGTATGCGTCCATTCCATTAGCTTAAAAAAAAACACTTGGGATAAATGACTAAACCCTGTTTAAATAAGCTTGAACCTTATTTTGTCTTTGAAATAAAATGTGGCAGGAGCAAGCAAAAGCCAACTAAAAATGGCAGATGAAAACAGGAATAGGGTAACAAATAACAGTCAGGAGTCAGACAAAAGAGGTGGTGATTGAGCTTCCATTTCTAGAAGTAAACTCTCTCTATCTGGTATCAAATTTTGAAACTGGAAAAGGTTTTATTTAAAAAAAATACACAGCATAAGAGAAAAGTAGGAAAGGGAATGCCCATGAAGAAAAGAAGACACACAGTCATCTTAAAATAAAATCCCAGCTACTGATACACCCTGCAAAATATTGTCATATTTTGTTCAATTTATATGATATTGAGAGTAGCCCTTATTTCCTAAGTTTTCACCACATTAGTCTCTGGAAGTTGGTAGACTATAACTCCCAAATTAAAGAGATTAAACTTATTGTAGATGAAGAATTATACCAGTATTACATTTGTGCATTACAGTAATATTATACATTAAGTCTCTTACCTCCAGTCCCATCTCAGCTGGAACTGCACAGTCAACTAACTTAACAGGCAATGATCATTTATGGGTTTGTTATTTTTTTTACCTGCATACCATCCTGAAATACACACAAGTGTATTGGTAAAATGGGAATTGTGCATGATTAAATTCACCTGTCAGTTTTGCTCATTAATATCAACTTTTAAAAAAACTGTAGGTATAGCAAAACTCAGCCCTTTACTTTTGCATATATTTCTATTAGCATTCATACTAAGATTTTTTTTCAAATACTTATTTAGACCATAATAGGTCATCCTATTAGTTTCATCTGATTTTTACTGTGCATTAGATTCTTCATGATAGCCATCATGCCAAGCAGATTATATATTTGCCTTGAACATGAAATTTAAATAATTACAAATAGTTTCTGTATTTATCTGTATTTTAAAAAAATACAGAACCATTGATGATATTCTACAATGTATTGACTATCTGCTGTATCTATGGGAACAAATGATTTCAGAATTAAGGGACACTTGAAAGATGGGTCATATGATTTCTTAGAAGCATTTTTTGTTATGAAATTTGTTCCCAGAACTAATAAAATTAATGTAAATTTAAAGTTTTATAAATCATTTAAGTCTACATAAATGTGTCAGCTTTATAACACAGAGAGAACTTTGCTTTCCTAGCACTATATTATCAGTTTCACTTTTTTTATATGATGCAGTTCTTGTGTCTTATAAGCATCTGCAGGACCAGGATAGAATGTTTCCTTGCCTTAGGCAGAAAAACAAATCATAATAATATTCAAGGCTTGGCCAATCTGCTGTCTTTGGCAACTATCCGATTCTCTCTAATGGTGGAGTAGCAATAGTTCTGACTTGAGAACAATGGTAAAGCCAAGAAGATACTCGCATTCTCTGGAAAAATAAAGCTTTTGAAAAGTCCCCTGATAGAAGTTCAGTGTGCAAGTGCCATCTTCCTTTTGTTTTAAATGGAGCTCAGTAGTAACACAAATTATGAGTGGAATGTTCAGCTCCAGGAGCTGTGAATAATAGTGATGAAATTTCACCCAGCATTTGTGTTCTCAATAAACCCTCATATTGAGATTCATTTGTCAATGATGCAATTTAAATTTCTAGAGCCACTTGAACAGTAGCAAATGAAGCTGCCAGCAAAGACAGGAAAACAGTATTAGCACCAAAAGAAAATATAAGTAGCTGTCATACTGTGGAAGAATATGAATCATCTTCAAGTGTTCATTCTTAGCTGCAAGAATACTCTTTTTAGAGCATGATATTATTTATTATAAGCAGCTTTGGCTCTCTTTTAGAGAATAACATGTTTTCTCCTTGAATAAATAAATGTAGAAACATCCTTACTCCTCGGTCCTAATTACTGTGCATTTCTAAGCACCATTGAATTCAATGGAACATGATGAATTTCCACCTTGATGAGGTCCTCAGCCCAATTTAATAAATTCGAGTCCCAATAATTTAAATTCCATGAGTATAAAATTCATTTTCAAGATGATTTTGAAATTGTAGATTATAATGTATTATACATACATGCAGGACTTTTTTTTTTTGTCATAGAATGCCGGCACCTTTTTTCGACGGCACCTTGCAATAGAATGCCGGCACCTTTTTTCGACGGATTTTCCAGAGTTGCCTTGAACAAAATCCTAGTCTTTCAGATACACTAAAAATTGAAGGGGTTTTTTTTCAACTACAAAGGTAAACCTTGTAGGGTAGGCAAGATGGGTTGTATGACATGTGTGAGTTCCGGCACCTTTTTTTTTTTTAACAAAAAAAAGCACTGCATACATGTAATAAGTGGACGATGACAATTTTCAGAATTGTTTCAAAGTTAAAATCCTATATATTCTTACAATAATTTTAAGTCAGATATAATAGTAACCCATTCTGAAGAAGGGATAGTAGTAGGGAAGTAATAATTTTGAGCCATGAGGGTGCTTCATTTTCCCTATCTCTGAAATTTGAATGGGGACGAGACTTGTTTGTATATACCAGTATTTGTGTGTGACCATGTGTAACTCCCAATTCTGCTGAAAAAAGTAATTCAGTTTTGCTTCATTTAATTATGTGTCTGAAGGGAACTATTTCAGTAAAACAAAATTGCAGAATGCTAGATAATGTTTACGTTTCCAGCCTTATTTGTTTAAAACCTATTGTGTAAATACAATGAGGCTGACAAATAATGCAAGTTTTATCATAAATATGTGAATAACTTGGTTCTGGGTTTTGTAGATACCTTACTTTGTGATTGCCCAGTTCAGCTGCTCTCTAAATATAGAGAAACCTCAGAGCAAAACCACATACATGAATCAATGCATGACCCAGGGAATTATGATATCCTCTTCCTAGAAGGTTTTATTACATGAAATTAGATCTTATCTTACTTCAAGGACTGTGATAAATAGTATAATTGAGTATAATGTGTACAGTGTACAGTGGAAAATGTACTGCAGAATTTAATGCAAGTTATTCCCTTACAAACCCTAAGTAATAGAGTTGGAAAATCTCTATTACTCTGGAGTAGGTGGACTGTGAAAGACAGGATTGTGTTTTCAAATGTGTATACACACACACACACACACACACATATATATATAGAGAGAAAGATTTTCAAAATAATTGTATAATGTTTTTTATAACTTATAAGTCAGAATTATTTTTTTAAAAAGGAAAAAGCCACAGATAAAGGAGCAGCACCAGACAATTACAAGTCAATTGCCTGTCTAACAACAACTTTCATATTGCTAACTGGTGTGGTAGCTGATGCAGTCAAACAGCATCTAGTTGAAAACAAGCTGTGAGCAGAAGGGAAACTGCCAAGGAACAAAAGATCAACTCCTAATTGACAAGATGATTATGAAAAATTGCAAGAGAAGGAACACCAACTTGAATGTAACTTGGATTAATTTTAAGAATGCATTTAATTCCCTGCCACATGCTTGTATAATCAAGTGACTAGAAAGGACAAAAGTTAATAGAAATATCAATTTAAAAAATACAGTAAGAAGCTTCACTGAATATATTCAAATGGTGGGTGTT
This sequence comes from Protobothrops mucrosquamatus, assembly GCF_001527695.2. Classification (NCBI taxonomy): domain Eukaryota; kingdom Metazoa; phylum Chordata; class Lepidosauria; order Squamata; family Viperidae; genus Protobothrops; species Protobothrops mucrosquamatus. The sequence continues at coordinate 3,513 of NW_015387765.1, read as the reverse complement.
TCTCCCTTTTAGAACTATTAACAACAAAGGAATCATGGAGTAAAAACCTTCATAGAGCAGCAATGGAAGTATTTGGAAGAGACATTCAGATAGTGGAATGCTCTACAAAGACCAGAATTGTGCGGGCACTGATTTTCTCTAAAAGCAAAAACTGGAGTTTGAAGAAGGGGATAAAAAGAATATTGACACCTTTGAACTTTGGTTGCTGGAGAAAACTCCTGAGAATACCATGGACATCCAAGAAAGCAACACATGGTTCATAGAATAAATCAATTCAGAATTCTCAGTCAAGGCATAAATGTTAAGACTCTCCCAGCTGCTTTGAGAAGACCTTTGAGAAAGGTGAAAATTAAGAGCAGAAAGATGGATGGACTTAACTGAAAAGGTAAATATGTATTGTTGGGAGACAGAATGAGATCACATCACCTTGGACAAAAATGATCTATGTGGTTGCTAAGTGTTGCAATTGACCTGAGGGTACATAATCAAAAACTTTCCTTAAACTCTAAGGAGAGTTTTATGTCTTGAATTTTAGTGCAGTCTGATGTATGTGTAATCTAATTTAAATAGATGCAAATTCCAATTTTTCTACTGTGTTATGATGAATATTAAGAGAAAAGAGATAACCTTTGAAGAATTGTAGGAATTGAGCAGAAAAAGAGGAACATGGGAGTGGAATCACTGGAAGGATTGTGCAACAGAGATTCTCCAACTAGAGAATCCTCTAGAATTCTCTAGTCCTCCAACTAGAAAGTTAGTTTCTTGTGCAAGAAATAATAGCTTCAATAGCCTATGTAATTTGAAGGAAGTAACATTTTCAACTTCCATGGAAGAAATTGTGAACTGAAGATGGCTCTGCTAGAAACGGAGCCAAGAATTACAATGGAATAAAAAGCTGGCGAGTAGACCAGCTCTTCATATTTCATCTCCAGACAAGGAGAGGACTTGAGATCACCCATACATGCTCCATACAATTGCTTCTTACTAAGAGACTGCAAGAGAATGATTAGAGCTCTGGGAGACAAAAGAACAGATATATTTTTGTTTAAACTGTGTGTACTTTCAACAGGACACTGAATTTGCATACTTATTTTTCTAATCACTTTCAGAAATTGCTTGTTAGTGCTTTTCAGCTATTTGGATTGACAAATTTTGTAGCACTGGGTAAGTTTCTTTCAATCCTGAGTGAACAAAGTTTTAAATTCAACTAAAAAAATGTGCTGAATTTTGTAGCCTATCAATTCTATAAGGATACACAGTTCCATCTTTGAGAGTTGACAGACTGCCATGTATTGGCTTTCTATCTTATACAATGTATCTGTAAAGAAGTTGATGTTTTCCAACTGTTCCACAACTTAATGCAAAAATTGACTTCTATAGATCCATTTGATTCTTTACCTCAGTGAAAACTGCTTCAGACAATAGTAATGTATTTGGTGTCTGAGGTTAATATGATTTCTAGCAGCTCAAGCATCTTCTTTCCTATTCTGAGTTATTGAAATGTTCAGAACTAATTTGACAATGTTGGATCAATTTATGTTCATTTCTTTCCTTATATATTCCAATGTAGTAATACTTTTATGCACAAGTTTCCCAGAAGCAGTATGATAAATGCCACAAACTCTGGAAATTGATAGAAGAATTTGTGTCATATTATTGAACCTTTTCCAGTTTATGATTTTTTTTATAAATACTCATAAATCCTTTCAATAATTTTAGCTCCCAGGGTGTCCCTTTTCTCTGTTTCAATTCCATTTTTAATGTTACTAGGATTATTGGATATCACAGATGCTGCTTTCCTTTAAACATTCATGGGCAGATTTGTTCCTCTCATAGTTGACCAGTTTACTCAAGAAGTCCATGGTGTTCTAGTTGGGTTCTTCTGAGGTGTCCATGGCCCAGGATCCTTTTGTTATGTAACTGGCAAAGGCCTATTATCATGACACTGGAGGCAATATTCCACTGATTAATTGCTCTCACTGTCAGAAAATTTCTCCTTAGTTCTAGATTGCATCTCACTTTAACATGCTTCTACCCATTACATCTTGTCTTGCCCTCTGATGCTTTGGAGAATAAGTCAATCCCCTGTTCTTTGTGACAGCTCCTTTAAATACTGCAAGGTAACTATCCTATCCCCCCACAATCTTCATCTTCAGTAAGTTAGACATACCTAGCTTCTTCAATTGTTGTCATACAATTTAGCCTCCAGAACCTTTATCATCTTTGTTGTTCTTCTCTGCACACTTTTCAAGGTCTCAACAAGTTTTTTTCTTTTTTTAAATCATGTCTAGGTTTCCATGCTTTCTTGCACTGAGAAAAAAAGGCAGGCTACTCTTCATACTGCCACTTGTAGCGGAAAAAAATTCAATTTATTACTTATTAAACACTTATTTGGAGTAATCATTACTCACTTATTTCCTAATGCAACCTAAGGTGGAACCACCCATGCTGAAGTTTGGATGGATGGCCTTTAATGGGTATTTTCAAGGACTGCATATTCAGCCCAGCGTTTACCTCTATCCTTTCAAATAAGCAGCATGCAAGAGATTCCAATCAACCAGAGAAGTTACTACAGTAGTTATGGTCTCCTTCACAGATATGAACATTTTCAGTGACCTTCAGGAAATTTGCAGGATATTTATGAATCAGTTTTTACCATTTCTTGGAAATATGCAAAACTTTGGAATTCTACTCTGAAAAGAAAACCTGATGGGAGTCCAAATTCTTAGGGAAAGACCACATGCCAAGATAATTGAGAATGACTATTCAAAATTCATGCTTGATGATAATGTAAGGGTAGACTCCAACAGCTTCCTCTGGACTCTTACTGTAAGAGGTGAAACAGCATATCTTGTTGCTATTCGCAGGCCAAGTAGTAGATCATTTTGACTTGGAGTTCCAAGCCTTTCTACATATCTTAACTCAAAGTTGCCTTCCACATGCAAGACCATTTGTGGCCATGAGCTTTTATTCAACAAAGCAACTTTTTGTAACAATTTTACTGTGTGTAAATTTTTAGAACCTTGATGCATACTCTTTGGCTGTTCTGGATCCTAAATATTCCTAAATATTTAGGAATATACCTGTATAATAACTATGTCATCGTTATTTTGACTTCAGGGTTTGTTTATATTTTTAACCTTTAATATGAAGCTTACTAAAGGGGTATTTTCAGCAGCAAATAAAAGATGGTGCTTGAGGGATTTGTATTTCGAGCCCCAAAGAATGGAAAAATTATGAGCTTTGACTAGACATGAGCACAGCAACAAAGTAACTTTGGCTGATTATTAATTCAGATAAGTGCCAGGTTTAAATAGGAATATAATCTAAGGGAAACAAATGAGACTGATCTTCACACCTAAAGAGTGTATATAATCCTTTTGTTTATCATGCTACAGCATTTTCTTCAAGAAAATTTAGTTTAGTTTTTATGCAGATTCAGAGTAACAACTGATTAAACTTTCATATGACTCTGTATTTTACTGGAGACTGCAATTCACTTTCAGGTAAACA
>NW_015387764.1:373373-374654 GCF_001527695.2 Protobothrops mucrosquamatus | reverse complement strand
CTCCTCCTCCTCCTTTTCTCCTCCTTTTTTAATAGTTCCTCCTTCTCTTTATTTCTTTTTCTCCTCCTCCTCCTCCTTCTTCTTCTTCCTCTTCCCTATTCTACCTGTTCTTCCTCTTCTCCTCCTCTTCCCTCCTTCCTTCTGCTCCTCACCCTCTTCTCTCCTCTCCTCCTCCTCCCTTCTCCTCCTCCTTCTCCCCTTCCCCCTTTCTCTCCTCCTCCTCCTCCTCCTCCTCCCTACTTCTTTCTCCTCCTCCCCCTGTCTTCTCCTCCTCCTTCCCCCCTCCTCCTCTTCACCATCTGCTTGTCCTTGCAGGTGGATGGTCCCTCAACATGAAAGACCTGAAGCTGCTACAGACCATCGGGAAGGGAGAGTTTGGAGGTGAGTTAGACCCAGAAGGCGTCCTCTTGGTTTCTCTCGGTGAGACTTCAGATTTGAAGGGCCTCTTAACGGCTGGGTGTGGTTTTGGGGTAATGAAGGAAAAAGTTTGGGAAGCACTGCCTTAAATTCCACCCCTTGTGTTAGAAGTGTTAGATTAATGGCACAAAGGGAGGGAGGGCTGCTCGGCTGGGCCTAAACTTTTGGTTTAAACCAGGGGTAGTCAACCTTGGCTCTTTTATGACTCGTGGACTTCAACTCCCAGAATTCCTGAGCCAGCTGTGCTGGCTCAGGAATTCTGGGAGTTGAAGTCCAGGAGTCATAAAAGAGCCAAGGTTGACTACCCCTGGTTTAAACTTTGGCTTAAACTTTTCAAACTTGGAGGTTGTCGGAGCGGATGCTTTTCCTGCTCCAGAAAGAAGATCTTGCGTTGACCCACCGGATCCCCTCCCCTTCCTTCAGACGTCCGCTCTCTTTTGCAGATGTGATGCTGGGCGATTACCATGGGAACAAGGTTGCAGTGAAGTGCATCAAAAACGACGCAACCGCGCAAGCCTTCTTAGCTGAAGCGTCGGTGATGACGTGAGTGCCTGCCTTCTTGAGCAGGGGAACCTAATCTGGATTAACATCTGGCTGCAGAGGAAGATGGCAGAAAACAAAGACGTAGCTGGTGTCCAGGCACCGTCAATCCAGCTTCTTATTTATTATTTATTTATTTATTAAATTTATATACCGCCCTATCTCCCTTGCGGGACTCAGGGCGGTGAACAGGCGATACTAAAAACCACGAATAAATAAATAGTTTCTGTTTTAAAATCGAATTGAATAATAGGCCTGTTCTAAAAACACACCCATACAAAACCCCCCACTGAAACACAATCCAAACTACGCCAGGCCGGCCGC
>NW_015387764.1:361367-364306 GCF_001527695.2 Protobothrops mucrosquamatus | reverse complement strand
TCTCTCTCTCTCTCTCTCTCTCTCTCTCTCTCTCTCTCTCTCCCCCGTCGGTGCCTCCTTCCCCAGCGATTCCAGGTCCTGAGTGGGCAGGCAGCGGGGAACCTGGAGACCCTACAGACGGGTGTGTGGGAGGCCTGAAGGCATAGTGAGAATTGTGGAGCCTCCACAAACGAGTTTGTGACAACTCTCCATGGCCAACTCACCGCAGAGACAACTCGCCACAGGACAAGCGTTACACGAATATCAAAGAAATGGTCATTAAAGAAAGGACGCCAAAGGAGGAACAAAATGAAATGGGAAGGGCAAACATTAAAATAGTGTTTTAATGATTTTAAACAATGAAATGGGACGGTTGAATTGTCCCCCAACGAGTTGTCCCAGGGCCAGTTGGCCGTGGAGAGTTGTCGCAGGCCATCCGCACATTTTGGAGAGGCAAAATGTCAACCGGCCGGTGCTCAGCTTCTCCCGGGGAGAAAAGCCAGAGGACTAGAGTCAGATCACGAAGCCGAAGGGCCACGGCTTCTTGGGAAGGAAGCCTGTTCATAAATCTCTGCGATTCCCGTCTCTTGGATGAGTTTCTGTCTCAGTGTGTGCGGGCTGATCCCACAGACCAGGGATAATTGAGCAGATTGTCGGTCCCTTAACAGCGGGCAAGCAAGCAGTCATGTGAACACAGCCCAGAGAAGGGATGCACTCTTCCTCTGAAAGCTTCCGTCACTGAAAACAGGTCCACTTAAATCCAAAGAAATATACAGCTAGTTCTCGACGTACAACGGTTCATTTAGTGACCATTCGGAGTTACAAGGGCATTGAAAGAAGTGACTTATAACTGCTTTTTTCATACTTATGACCGTTGTACCATCCCTAAGGTCATGCGATTTACATTTGGGATGCTTGGCAACTGGTTCATATTTACGACGGTTGCGGCATCTCCCAGGGTCACACAATCCCCTTTTGCGCCCATCTGGCAAGCCGAGTCAATGGGGGAGGGGGGAATCCAGATTCACTTAATGGCCAGGTGATTAACTTAACCCTGGCAGTGATTCGCTTAAACAACTGCGGCAAGAAAAGTCGTGAAACGGGGCAAGATTCCCTTAACCGATTTCTCACTTAACATAAGATAAAGAGCCACCTATATTGTGGGATAGATATGCTGTTTGGAGTAGTGGCTAAGGCAGGTGGCATGGATGCCCTGGACCAGTGATGGCGAACCTTTTAGAGACCGAGTGCCCAAACTGCAATCCAAAACCCACTTATGTATGGTCGAGTGCCGGGTGGGTGTGGCCCATTGGGTGCGTGTGGCCCATTGGGTGGGCAAGGCCCATTGGGTGGGCATGGTTGTGGTGGTAATGGCCGACTGGGTGGGACTAAAAAGTTCAATCAATTCCAACTTTGCAAGTTTTTTTCTCCACGAGAAGTTGAAATTGATTGATTGATTGAACCTTTTTTTTTTTTTGCATACACAGCGTCGGAGGCCTAAAGTGAAAAGGTTTTATAAAACCCAGCTGAAGGCCTAGGACTGGGATGATGGTGCGTGTGCCAACAGAGAGGGCTCTGCGTGCCCCTTGTGGCACGCGTGCCATAGGTTCGCCACCACGGCCCTGGACCATTTCTGTTCAGCAAAGGAAAAGTGTTTTGAAAGCATCCTGCAGACAGGATCGCAATCTTCCAATATTGGAAGATTGAAGAGTGGTTATGTATATGGAGAACAGTTGCAGGATTTGGGTTTGGCTAGTCTGGTGAAAAGAAGCACTGGGGGGTGGGATATGATAGCAGTGTTCCAGTATTTGAGGGGCTGCCACCTAGAAGAGGGGGTCAACTTATTTTCCAAAGCGCCTGAAGGCAGGACAAGAAGCAACAGATGGAAACTAATCAAGGAGAGAAGCAACCTAGAACTAAGGAGAAACTTCCTGACAGTTAGAACAATTAACCAGCTGGGCTCCAGAAGTTGTGGGTGCTTCATCACTGGAGGTTTTTAAGAAGAGACTGGACAGTCACTTGTCTGAAATGGTATAGGGTCTCCTGGCTGAGCAGGGGGTTGGTCTAGAAGACCTCCAAGGTCCCTTCCAGCTCTATTCTGACACCAGGACAGCTCATATGCATAACGCAGGACTAGAATTCACCAACTCCTAGTGATTGTGTCCAGGGCCTTCAGGAATCCCATTTAAACACTTCCCCTGTAATTTTTTTTTTTTGCTCAGAAAAGGATTAGCTGTCTCCCTTTAGCGGCTTAGGAAGATTTTTCAAAATTGCAGTCAATGGCACCCAAGCAAAGATTTAAATGTTTAAGATGCAAAATATCTGACTGGCACTTTGCTTGGGAGGGGTAGGATTTAAAAAAAAAAAGATAAGCAGCTTTCTTGGTTTCCTCCCCACCCCCCACCCCACCCCCGGGCTTCTCCACTGCTGTCTTAATTTATTTTCCTGACGTACCTCCAGTGCCTTTTGCATCTGTTTTATTTCTGCTAATTACCTCCTTTACTGGAAGTAAAAATTGGAACGTCTTTCAAAACCTGGGGAACATCCGTATCTATGCTCAAGGATTAAAACAGGTCACCTATTGCAGGGCTTTTCAACCTTTTCACCCATTGTGCCACTTTTAGGATATGGCAACATCCGAGTACCACCAGTCGCCTAGCAAGGTGTCAAAAACTTGATGACCAAAAAAAAAAAAAAGGAAAAAAGTGATAAAGTACAGGTAGCCCTCAACTTACAACAGTTCACTTAATGACTGTTTGACGTTACAATGGCACTGAAAAAAGTGCCCCCCAAGCCACAGCCGAGCAAGACACCTGCCTGCCCACCCGGTGGCGCTCTTCCTCCTGTCTGAGGTTTTCATTGTTGTGAGCATTTCTGTTGAGGATTGGCAGTGGGGGTGGGGTGGGGGTGTTTGGTTTTTATTCCCCCCGTCTGGTGGGTGGTTGCAGCAGGTTTTGGTC
>NW_015387764.1:252126-358997 GCF_001527695.2 Protobothrops mucrosquamatus | reverse complement strand
CCCCCCCCCCCCCAGCCTCCTTCAAAATCCTGGATGCCTCTTCAGCCAAAATGCAAGGCTGTATTTAGAGCAATCAGATCCATGTCTTCCCCAACATCCGTTCCCTTTACACAAAGGCTCCCTCCTGTTTTTTCTTTTCTTTTAAATCTCTCTCTTTTCTCCTTTCTCTTTCACCTGCCCTTGGGCTGTGTGTGTGTGTCGTCCCTGTCTCAGTTTATGACCTCAGAGAGAGGAAGCAACGATGTCACAGCAGACACAGCAGGGAGGGGGGGAATTAACCAATGAATATATCAAATGTGCCCAGGTTGCAGGAAAGCAAAGCAAAATAAAATAAATCTCCTTGACTTGTACAACTCTTCTGCCCACCACCACCACAATCCTGTGAGGTGGGTTGGGCTGAGACAGACAGAGAGAGAGAGAGAGAGAGAGAGAGAGAGAGAGAGAGAGAGAGAGAGAGAGAGAGAGAGAGAGAGAGAGAGAGACTGGCTCAAAGTCATCAAGGTGGCTTTCATACCTAGGAGACTAGAACTCATAGTCTCCTGGTGATTGGCCCAGTCACCTAGCTGGTATCCATGTGTAAGGCAGGACTAGAACTCATAGTTTCCTGATGATTGGCCCAAAGTCACCTAGCTGGTATCCATGTGTAAGGAGGGACTAGAACTCATAGTCTCCTGGTGATTGGCCCTAAGTCACCTAGCTGGTATCCATGTGTAAGGTGGGACTAGAACTCATAGTCTCCTGGTGATTGGCCCAGTCATCTAGCTGGTATCCATGTGTAAGGCAGGACTAGAACTCATAGTTTCCTGGTGATTGGCCCAAAGTCACCTAGCTGGTATCCATGTGTAAGGAGGGACTAAAATTCCCTGTCTCCTGGTGATTGGCCCAAAGTCTCCTAGCCAGCTGTCATACCTAAGGTAGAACTAGAATTTGCCGTCTCCTCGTGATTGGCCCAAAGTCACCTACCTGGTATCCATGTGTAAGGCGGGACTAGAACTCATAGTCTCCTGGTGATTGGCCCAAAGTCTCCTAGCCAGCTTTCATATGGAACTAGAACTCGCCGTCTCCTGGTGATTGGCCCAAAGTCACCTAGCTGGTATCCATGCATAAGGAAGGACTAGAACTCACCGTTTCCTGGTGATTAGGCCGGAGTCACCCAGCCAGCTTTCATACTTAAGGTGGAACTAGAACTCACTGTCTCCCAGTCTCCTGTCCAGCACTTTCACCATGACAACGAAGTTTTTCATTCCAGAATGAAAAAGAGGCTCAAATAGGTATGGCGCTTTAACAAGAAGAGCTTCAGGGCAGGGGACAGGACAGTGGAGGGGAAAACAACCACTTGGTTTTAAGATCTCTGGTGGAAGGTAAGGATTTAAATGCAAACAGGAAACACCTTTGTCAGCAGGGATGATCTAAAATAAGACACAGGCAGGTTGCGCCCAAGCCTTGGGCTGAGATCACAAAAACTCTATAAAAATAACCAGCGCTGCGTTCTTGGTGCCTGCCTGGGTGGCAAAAGCTATATTAATTCTCCCGGGACTGACAAAGTCAGGAGGATTGTGTGTCAAAGAGGAAATGGGAATTTAATCCTCAGTGAAGGGTGAGGGGAAATTGAGGTCCCGGAACAGATTTAGCTGAGCCAGGACATTGACCTCCGCTGGGAAATCAACCCCTGTTGCTCAGCCTGACTGGTCTGCTGCATCACTGTTTGTGTAGTGATGGGGCTGCCTGCTTAGGAGGAGGAGCTGTGGGGTCCTTGGTGGTCTCTGAGCTGGGTGGTTTTCTTGCAGATGTTTCATTACCCAACTAGGTAACATCAACAGTGCTAGAAGGGAGGTGGGGTTTGTGGAGTGAAGGAAAAGGGAGGAGGAGGAGAGGGAGGAGGTGGAGGAGGAGGAGGAGGAGGAGGAAGAGGAGAATTGTGGGGTCCTTAATGTTCTCTGAGCTTGGTGGTTTTCTTGCAGATGTTTCATTACCCAACTAGGTGAGATCATCAGTGCTAGAAGTGAGAGGGGTTTGTGGAGAGGAAGAGGAGGAGGACTGTGTGGTCCTTGTTGCTGTCTGAGCTTGATTTTCTTGCAGATGTTTCATTATCCAGACTAGGAAACATCATCAGTGCTAGAAGGGAGTGGAGTTTGCGTTCATTCACACTTCTTCTAGCACTGATGATGTTACCTAATTTGGTCATGAAACATCTGCAAAAAACCCGCCAAGCTCAGAGACCACCAAGGACCCCACAGTCCTCCTCCTCCTCCTCCTCCTCCTCCTCCTCCTCCTCTCCACAAACACCACCCCCTTCTAGCACTGATGATGTTAGCTAGTTTGGATAATGAAATGTCAGCAAGAAAACAACCAAGCTGAGAGAACACCAGGGATCCCTCATTTCAACCCTGAGCTACGAATATTCTCCTTTATTGGCACAGACACCTCCTCGGCTTGACAACTGGAGGTGATAGGGTGGGGGGGAAGCAATGGAAAGTTTTCTTCTGGGCCCCTGAAAAGCTGCCACTCACGCCCATCTCAAGTGCCCCCTTGGATGCCATCCTAGTCAAGTAAACCGCTTTTACTCAACTGGGTGCAATCTGTCCAGATTTGAGCTGCGTGGCTCTAAGGCTACGTCCTTCTGCTGCTCCTTGGTGACCCAGCGATGGACAAAGCTGTCAACCTTCCTTTTTTCACCTGCTTTTCCTAAATTTCTAGGAATGTAAATCCCGAACAACCCTCTGAAGGGGGAGGAGGAAACGTACACAGAAGCCTTGGTGAGTTTGTTTACACGCAGAGGCCTGTTTCTGAGTTGTTCCCGGCCAGGGGCAACGGAAAGCACATGTCTCGTCCATGTGCTGATTACCAAGTCTCATTCGGCAGCGTTGTGGGTCTGTCCATGCGTGTTTGTGTCACGGAAGGGACCTGCATTTCTCCTCTCTGCTCCATGTGTTGGGGGATGAAGCGTGCACATTCCTAAGCTTATGACAAGAGGCGGCGGGGATTTCATCCATGCCTGCTTAGAGGGATTTATGTTTGACTCTTTCCGCTGCTGATTCAACCCCCTGACAGCTTGTCCAGTGCGCTCGGAATGATCCCCTAGGGCTGAGTGTTCACAGAGAGGCAAGCCAGGCGCATGGCAAGTAGCCACTGAGAGCAGAAGAGCACTCTCCGAGCATAATTAGCCGCTCCGATTAACAGATTCCTTCTTCGGGAAGGGCTAAAAGGCCCCCTGTGTGGGATCAGCCAGGGATCAGGGCAGCTGATTGAGAAGGAACCTTCTCTAAGCAGAAATGGGGGGTGGGTGTCAAAAGGTGAATTGGGTTAATTAATCAAGTGATTAGAAAAACCAGTGGATTTTCAATTCGTGGATTGAAATTAATTAATCAGTGGGAAGATTTGCCTCTGGAAGTGGTGGATGCTCCAACACTGGAGGTCTTGAATGGTATATAGGGCAGGGCAGGGGGCTGGACTAGAAGACCTCCAAGGTCCCTTCCAACTGTGTAAGTAGAAGAGGATGTCCCAAAAGGGCTTTTTTTCCAAAAGGCAACTGGACTTTCTTGTTTTTTTTCTCTGAAGCGTGAAAACGCTTCTCATTCAAGAAGTGTCTTCACCCAAGCTTCTTGGATGAGAAGCACAAAGATTTCAAAGAAAAAAACCCCCAAGAAAGTCCAGTTGTTTTTTTTCCAAAAACCACCTTTGGGACAGCCATAACCTGGATGATTGAGAAACTCCACAAACATATAGGAGAGGATGCCACACCAGGGAAACAGGATGAGATACATCAATCCAGGGACTTAGTTCTGGAATCCTAACTAGTTTTGTGTAAGTCAAAGACCAAGCTAAAAGGCAGTGCTTATTATCCCTTAATCAATCAAACCTATCACTCAAAAATAATAATCTAAACCAAATTGAATCCAATCATGGCAAAAGCACACAGACTGGAGAAATTCAGATATTGGATTAAACCAGGTTTGGTTCAGTCCAGCAGCCAAACAGGCACAATTTCTGGCTTAGTGCAAGCATGAAGCCTATCTTCCTATTTTGGAGAAGGAAGCAAAATTGTAATAAGGTGACAAAAGGTAAACAATGATTGTGGGGTATGTTACCAAGGGCCAGGGATGTCCTTAGAAGAGACAACAAAGCCAGTTGCCAGCCACAACTTGTGTATGCAAAGCCTCATCTTTGTTTACTATATATACACGTGTTGCAATCAAACAATTGGAACCTCCATCTTGTATTTTTTTTTAAATTAATCTCTACAGACCCCTCTGGCGAAATAAAGCCCCCAGTTCTGGCCTTCTGAAGCACACTAAATTTGAGGACCAGGAGGGTACATGATGGAGTGTGAGAAAAGTGAAGATATAGTAGTGCTGAATAGTGCTAAAATTCATGAGAAGTCTTTATCTGGAGGAAAATCAGGCCGATTCAGCAAAAAGACATCCTGTTTGAAAGGGATCCCCATTTCTGAAGCACACAGATTCGTCCTGTTGATCCGAGAAGCAGTTTCCTGTTGTTACAGGTGCAAAACCACAATTGTTTTGTGTGCTAGGTTGTGCTTCGGTTCTATAGATTTTGATCTCTTTGGGGTTTTGCGGTCTTGGAAAAAAAACAAAACAGGTAGAAACAGATTCCTCCCCATCGCTGTTATCAAAAAATATTGACTGGAAGGAAGCTAGAAGGACGAAAGGTAGGAAAGACAATGTCCACCAGGCACCAAAGCAGCTGAAGTCAGGACAAAAAGCAATGGATGGAAACTAATCAGGGAGAGAACCGAGCTAGAAATAAGGAGAAATTTCCTGATAGTGAGAACAATCAACCAGTGGGTTGATCAACTTGCCTCCAGAAGTTGTGGATGCTTCATCACTGGAGGCTTTTAAGAAGAGACTGGACAGTCACTTGTACAAAGGAGCCAGGATATCGGATTCCAACAAGATGGCATTGTTTGATGGAAGAGACCTGGAGCGTGTCCTCCCTACTTGATCCGGAGGGGCAAGCCAAAATGATGGGGAGACAGGCAGTCCCACAAATAGCTTGGCCCCATTTTTAGTAAATGTGCTCCAGTTGGCAAGCTATGCCAAAATGATGGCTAGATTCCCCCAGTGGACTCCACCACAAATTACTCAACTTTGTTTCAACTGAACCTAATGCATTGTGTGAACGTAACCAACGAGTCCCACTAGAGTTTAAAGCACACTTGCTGTGTCTCAATTAGGTGGCTAGCAGAAACAGTTCCCATTAACTTCTGTACAAAAAAAAGCAGCACTCAGGTTATTTATATGCAAAAATAGGAGGATGGTTTTTTAAATCCATTTGTTCATTTGTACTAGCCATATCTATTATAGTGCATTATATTCTTGCTTTAGGAGCTTAGCTGCTCCTAATGGGCATTATCCATTCAAACCAGAAGCTTTGCAGCTGAGTTCTTCCTATGCTCTTTCATTCTCTTTTAAATTTTCCCATCCTCCCCATTGCAATTTCTAGGGAATCCGTTTCCCTCCTTCCTCTTTCCCTTTTCTTCTTCCTTTCTCCTCTCTCCCTGCTCCTTGTTGTTTCTCTTCTTTTCCTTTCCTTCCTTCCTCCCTCCCTCCTTCCCTCCCTCCCTCCCTCCCTCCCTCTATTCCTTTCTTCCTTTCTTCCCTCCCTCCCTTCCCTTCCTTCCCTTCCTCCTTCCTTCATTCTGTCCTTCCCTCCCTCCCTCCCTCTATTCCTTTCTTCTTTTCTTCCCTCCCTCCCTCTATTCCTCCCTCCCTCCCTTCCCATATGCCAGAACTTAAAAACTCTAATGTTCCAGCCATTATTACCAAGGTCTAAAATAGCCTTGCAATCACAAACTTGCTAATGCTATGGTGTTTGATTTTAATTGCTCTACAAGTCACTTTTGGGAGTGAAAAGCGGGAGGGTAAATAAAGAACTAGATCCAGTGAGACTCGGTTTTGATGGGTGGGTGTGTTTGCATCAGCTGCGAATCTCAAAACGATCCACTAGACTTTGCCTAACGAAGTTGTGCAAACGCAACTGTGAGATTAGTTTATAGGCTTGTGCTCAGGCAGATCCAGAAATTTGGATTGAGTAAACATGCAGTTCCAAGACAGCTATAAAATGGATGCTTATACCTCATTAAACCAGTCTTTAAGAGGCTAGAAAACTCTTTATGGGGGGGGGGGTAGAAATTTAGTAACTCGAGTCTAGAAGATAAATATAAAGGTTCTTTAATAGGCAGAGCACAAAAGAAAGGAAAAGCATGCCAGTCCAAAGAGGTACAAATTCATCTTTTTGACCTAGTTTTCCAGAAAAAGTCTTCCCACTTTACTGTCCATCACATCTGTATTTGCGTGCAGACAACAGTCTTCTTCGCTTGGAGGTCCTCCGGATGTGTTGGACACAATTCCCCTAACTCTGAGCCAAGGGAATGATAGGATTTGCCATCCGGCCCATCCGGTGCCAGGCTGAGCAAAGCTGGTAAACGTACCGGGGTCCTTACTCCCAACTCTCCTCCCATCGGATGGGTTCAGACGCTGCCATCAGCTGTTTGAGTGACAGACTTGTCTCTTCCGCACGTCCATTTTCTTTCCTTTTTAAAATAAAATAATAATAATAAAAGTAAAAAGGAAGGTGGGGCTGGGAAGCCAGAAGGGAGGGCTCAGGGGGCGGAGTCAACTTGTCACGCGTGGAGAGTCGAGGTTAGACCAACTTGAAGAGGGTTGGGACTCCGAAGGACGGCCCTCCGCGGCGGGAGGGGAGTCTTTCTCCCGGATCAGCCCCGTCGGCACATCGGCTCCGCAAACGCCCATCGACGGCAGTCGCTGTCCGAGCGCCGTGGTGCTGAAACGAGCGCGCCAGTCCGCAATTCTGTGAGAGTCGGGCCGGGGCGCGCTGCTCCGGAGCTGTCCGCGGACACCAGGTGCTGAACTTTCGCTTGGACTCGGCTCTACTCTTCCCCTCCGGAAGCCCCGTTGAGCCTCAATGGGAAACAACGAGGGGACGCTTCCTCCACGAGAGACAAGATGCTGATCTAAACCCGAGTCGGCAGCTGAGCTCGAAGACGCCAGCCTACTCCACGACCCAGCTGAGCTTCTTCTGGCCCTCTCCAGGGACTGCTAACTCCGCTAACTCCGCTCCCGTATCTGCTGCCGCTGCTCTTCGGTCTGCCTAACCATGGCTTTCATGGTGAAGTCTATGGTCGGTGGCCAACTGAAGAATCTCACCGGCGGGTTGGGAGGAGAAGACAAAGGCGAAGGGGACAAATCCCCAGCAGAAGCCCAAGGAATGACCCGGGAAGAATATGAAGAGTATCAGAAGCAGCTGATGGAAGAAAAGTAAGTGTCTAGTATTGCATGAGACGGTGTATAAATTTAATAAATAAATACTGGAAGGGAAACCTCTTCCCTACCTTCATCTTTGCTTTTCAACATATGATAAATACAGTCCTTGTGAGATATCATCAGGCTAGACTTCCTAGCTTGCTGTTCTTCAGGTATTCTGACTTACAATGGCGTCATAGGCTGGCTAAGAATGATGACATCATAGCTCAGAACACCTGACTGGCCATCCCGATGTAGTTTAGCAATCCAGGTCATCAGGAGACTCTCTGGAGGAATGTTGCCATGTTATATATCTGAGACAGAAATGGGGGCCTGCTTGAAAGAAACCTTGATGACTTGAGTCAAGTTTCCCCATTATTTTTTGCCTTCACTGCCGATACCTCCAGATACTCACTTGCTGTGTAGTCTTCTTTAAGTTCAATTCATCTTCTTGAAGTTCCAAAAATAATCTAACAGATTTTCGTTTTTGCAACTAGGAGTATAGTCCGTATTAACAATAGTAATATCATAAACATCAATTGCTCACAAATGTATCTTGCATGTTGACGAACAATAATAGCGTCGCAAAATATCAACTGCTCAAAATTGTACTTTGCTGATGATGGAGGATAAAAACTGGATTCCAATACATCTCATGAGGAACAGTCTAGAAAAGTTTAGCAGTTGGTTGACAAGAACACGGTAGCCTAAGCATTATTAGAGAAGAGTGCACTTCATTAATTGAACTAGACATGTCTTGTTACTGTTAGTCTTCTGAATGCCTCCTTCACAGGCCTATGCTTGAGTGCTTCTCTGGAAGATTAATAGGAAGGAGCAGGAGGACCAAAGCCCTTCACTCCTTTTTAATCAAAATAATCAAATAAGATGTGATGATTTCGCTTTACATAATATGAACGATAGTTCATTGTATAACAGCTCCGATCATTCAGCCCTCCATCAGGTGGTTGAGGTACATGACATTTATCGTCTAAAGCAAATACTCAATCTGAACATGGATAGGGCTGTTGGCTCAAGTCTAACATGACTTATTGGTTTAGAGTGACTGAATCAATGGGAAGACAAGTACATGCGCAGAGAGTGAAGATTTCTCCCCTGTGATGTTCTAGGCTGAATAAAATCTTGAACTTGTTCATCCAATCAGAAATAGATTCTGAGATCCATACCTTCAAAGCTAAATAAAATAAGTAGGAATTCCGGAAAAAAATAAGCATAAACCTTCGAAGTCTAGTCCCACAAAAATCTACCTAAGATCGTTTTGTAATCTTTCCCCGACTCGAATGTGGTATTTTTATCTCGTTTAAACACTCGATTTAATTTTTATCGGGAGTCCTTATAGACGCGTCTTTATTTAGGAAACGAGATTCGTCAAAAATACGTTTCAAACTGGAGTTTGGGAGGCGAGAGATTTTGCAAATGTAGGAATTCAGGGCTGCGGAACGCAGATTGTAGAAGCTGATCTTTCATTTAAATGGTGGCTGAATTAACGGGATCCTGCACCTGTTTCAGCTGCTCCTCGTATGCACAGAGGAGGAAACTCAGAAAGGGAGCCAGGATATTCCATTAGTTACAGAGAGCAGGGAATGTCAGTAATGTATTTTCATGAACCCCTAATCTTTTAATCCTCTTTTGCTTTCAAGAGATGGGATTGTTTTCCCAGGAAGAGAAAAAAAACCCCCCACTATGTCTCACTACAGATTTATTTATATTCTGAATTATTTCTAATTTGGGGAAGGGAGGGGAAGAAGGAATAGACACATAATTTAAAGCTGCCTTAGTACATAATACATTGTTCTTCTTCGGAATTACTCACTTTCTGCACTCAGCGCTCAGAGTTTTATAATACCTTAACTATTCAGTCTCACATCCCATCCCTCCCAAGGTTTATTGTGAGTAAGCACCTCTGCCTGCCTTCTATTATCTTTGCAGGGAGCCTGGAGGAACTACAGTCTGTATCAAAAAGATAGTCACTTAAGCTTAAAGGTAGATTAAGGATTTGGGATAGATTTCCACCTGATTTTTTATTATTATTATTGAAACTGTGTTGCAGAGAGGAGCACTGGTTCCTGAAGAGTTTTGCACAGAAATAATTTTGATAGCAACTTTTTCAGACAAATATAAGAACATCAGCGGCATAGGGAATAAGCTCAGAAACATAAAATGATGGAACTGCTTAGAAATGGCCCTTAATCTTAGCTTTTTAGCTAAAGACAGCCCAAAATCCTATTTCTTATCTTTGACCTATAAAAAGAGTTTAATTTAATAGACCAGTTCCTGGTTTGCTTGACGGTACTTAATTTTCCTCTCCACGAAATCTGTCAAGGCTGTCCTAACCCTCCAACTCATTTAAACTCCATCACAGATTTGTAGAATTACACCACTGAAAGGTAGATTCATCTTGCCCGGTGCCCGATGCAGAAACTACAAAATTGCCTTAACTTTGAAAGACAGTGGGAGAGCTAGATCCAACAAGATTAGGAACAATCAGCTTGGACTAAACTAATCCATTACAGTCACGAGAGCCATGTATTAATGGCTCCGTGCAACGAGAACTGTTTCGTAGACCTACAGGAACAGGGAAAAAAGAAGCACAAGAATTAAGCCTGGTTTCTATTACATTATAAGTAGAGTTTGGGTTTTGCACATAACAGGGGCTGGATTTTTTTTTTCTTAATAGTTTTCTCGTTTCTTGCAAAACGCATACCGAGTGTCCTCGCCTTACGACCTCAAATGAGCCCAACTTTCTGTTTCTAAGCAAGACATTTGCTACGTGAATTTTGCCACATTTTACATCCTTTTTTGCCATGGTTTGCTAAATGAATCACTGCAGCTGTTAAGAGGGTTATACGAATGTTCAGTGAACCCGGCTTCCCCATTGATTTTGCTTGTCAGAAGGTTCACAGAAGGAGAGTTACGTGACCCCGGCAGGCTGCGACTGTCATAAATATGAGTCAGTTGCCAAGCGTCCGAATTGCGATCACATGACCATGCGGATGGTGCAACCGTCGTAATTGGGAAAAATAGTCATAAGTCACTATTGGTGATGTTGTAACTTTGAACGGTCACTAAATGAAGTCCAGGACTACCTGTACTTATCAGAGGGTGGTGTCCTTGATTCACCACCTGTGATGCATTTAGTTTTAGCCCTGGCTGGAGAAAGCCTGACAGATGGCTATCCAGCCTCTGCTTAAATACCCAGCATTTAAGGACTCAAGTATTTCTTTAGTCAGTCCTCTGTCTAACAGCTTGTGTCGCCAGCAGCTTTTATAATAATAATAATAATAATAACGTTGGAAGGGACCTTGGAGGTCATCTAGTCCAATCCCCTGCTCAGGCAGGAAACCCTATACTATTTCGGACAAATGGCTGTCCAGTCTCTTCTTAAAAACTTCCAGTGTTGCAGCATTCACTGCTTCTGGAGGCAGGTTGTTCCACTGGTTAATTGTTCTAACTGTCAGAAAGTTTCTCCTTAGTTCTAGGTTGCTTCTCTCCTTGGTTAGTTTCCACCCATTGCTTCTTGTCCTGCCTTCAGGCGCTTTGGAGAATAGCTTGACTGCCTCTTCTTTGGGGCAGCCCCTGAGATACTGGAAGACTGCTATCATGTCCCCCCTCGTCCTTCTCTTCGTTAAACTAGACATACCCAATTCCAGCAACCGTTCCTTATATGTTTTAGCTCCAGTCCCCTAATCATCTTTGTTGCTCTTCTCTGTACTCTTTCTAGAGTCTCAACATCTTTTTTACATCACGGTGACCAAAACTGGATGCAGTATTCCAAGTGTGGCCTTTTGTTTAAATGTTTAGAGGACGGAGAATTAATTGAGCCATAGGGCTTGGGATGAGAGTTACTTAGTTGTACCACTGAAAGGAGATATAATGGGACCAATTAAGATGACTTTGATGTTGGGGCAAGGAGAGAATATAAGAAATTAAAGGTTTTTTTCTGTCGTATACACCACTGGAGAACGAGAGTAGTATCCTATCTACAGATCCTGGATGGCTGTGTTCACCTAACAGGATAATTTTGCGTACTAAGTGAAGCCATTTTCAGGATAATATTTGCCTAGCAAATTCATCACCTCAACTGTGTGGGTAAAGGCAGACACCCTCTCAGTTAATCAAGGTCATGAAGTTGTACGGTACGACTGCAACCATTAGATTTTTAGCCTAACTAGATTGAGAAAGTTGTGTGAACCAAGCCTTTGTTTTTTTCCTAACCGCTTGGATCAAAGCCATCTTAGTCCAAGCAGATTAAAGGAAGTTAAAGGATTCATTCAGATATTATAGGATATAATAATAATAATAATAATAATAATAATAATAATAATAATAATAATAATAATAATAATAATAATAATAATAAAGTTGGAAGGGACCTCGGAGGTCATCTAGTCCAACCCCCTGCTCAGGCAGGAAACCCTATACCATTTCAGACAAAAGGCTGTCCAGTCTCTTCTTAAAAACTTCCAGTGTTGGAGCATTCACCGCTCCTGGAGGCAGGTAGTTCCACTGGTTAATTGTTCTCACTGTCAGGAAGTTTCTCCTTAGTTCTAGGTTGCTTCTCTCCTTGGTTATTTTCTCCATCCGTTGCTTCTTGTCCTGCCTTCAGGTGCTTTGGAGAATAGCTTGACTCCCTCTTCTTTGTGGCAGCCCCTGAGATACTGGAACACTGCTATCATGTCCCCCCTCATCCTTCTCTTCATTAAACTAGACATACCCAATTCCAGCAACCTTAACCCTGGGTTAGTCTAGGATGGCAAAAAAATAAAAATAAAAACCAGAAATTTGGGAAGCCTTTTTCACTACATTTATTAAAATCTCACTTAAGGATTCACTTAATTTCTTCTTTACATCTAGCTGAGGCTCAGTCTTGCCTCTTTATCTCTTCATAGTTTAGTTCTACAAACTTGCGGCTTTTCTGTGAAGGTTTGTTAGGGATGTGATCATTGTACCATGTAAAAGCCCGGGGTGAGGAATGAACCTCACGTGAGGTTAGACTTTCTGGATTACATAATACACAAAACTGGGATTCCGTCCTGTGCATTGATAACGAGAAGTGATCCTTACAATATCAGTCGAGAGGAGATCATGTAAAAATGATAGCAATACGCTCTTTTACAAGCAAGGATAGATCATACATTTTTATATATGTATGCAATGTGCAATACACCAGTTTTGCTTCAACAATTATTGGATATAGGCAGAGAAAGAGCAGAGGCAATTATTTCACAGTAACCGAGCCAGGTTTTTGTTGCTTAATTAATGTGGCTTGGTCCGTATCTTTTGATTAACTTCACACTGGCCTGGATACCTGTCTCCTTTGGGAAATCTTCTGACTTTCTGTTCCCATGTTGTCATCCTCCAGCAATTTCGGCTTAGCTTGCCAACTGGAGCACATTTACTAATAATAGGGCCAAGCTATTTGTGGGACTGTTTGTCTCCCCATCGTTTTGGCTTGCCCCTCCGGATCAAGTAGGGAGGACATGCTCCAGGTGTCTTCCATCAAGCAGTGCCACCTCATTGGAACCCAATATCCTGCCTCTTCTGTACCAGCTCTCCAGGGAGCAGGATGGCTCTGACCCTATTAGTCTTCCATAAGGCTTTAGAGACCATAGAACAGAGCAGAATAACAGAGTTCAAAGAGACCTCAGAGGTCTTCTAGTCCAACCCCCTGCTCAGGCAGGAAAACTTCTACCATTTCAGACAAATGGCTGTCTAGTCTCTTCTTCAAAGCCTCCAGTGATGGGGCACCCACAACGTCTGAAGGCAAGCTGATTAATTGTTCTGACTGTCTCAATTGTTCTAATTTCTCCTTATTTCTAGGTTGAATCTCTCCTTGATCAGTTTCCATCCATTCGTTCTTGTCTGGCCTTCAGATGCTTTGGAGAACAGGATTACCCCCCTCTTCTTTGTGGCAGCCCCTTAGATATTGGAAGACTGCTATCATGTCACCCCTAGTCTTTCTTTGAATTAAACTAGACATAGCCAATTCCTGCAACCGTCCTTCATATATTTTCGCCTCCAGTCTCCTAATCATCTTTGTTGCTCTTGTCTGCATTCTTTCTAGAATCTCTATATATTTTTTATCTCTGGTGGCCAAAACCTGATGCAATATTCCAAGTGTGGTCTTACTGTTCAGACCTGACGGTTCCTCCCGGCTTTGAGGCCATGTGTTTAGGTGAGGTTAATATGCCAGTTGAGGTTATTCTTCAGTTGAATCCTGTTGATGGCCTTGGTGATTGGGTTCTATGAAGCTTGCCTTGTGGTGCTGACCCTTGTAGGCTGCCTAGAGTCAGTTTGGACAGATGAGCAGACCTGTTCATGGTTGAAATCCATTTCTTTCTCCTTATGACTTTGGCAGGATGGAGCGTGATGCCCAGTTTGCCCAGAAGAAGGCTGAACGTGCTACACTGCGGACTCACTTCCGGGACAAATACAAACTGCCCAAGGTATGGAGTGGGGCCTTCATAGAGCACAGTCTGGTTTGTTTAGGGAATTTCTCTACCTCGGAGGTCTCCAACCTTGGGAACGTTAAGGCTTGTTGCCTTCAACTCCCAGAATTGGGAGGAATTCTAGAAACTGAAGTCCACAAATCTTAAAGTTCCCAAGGTTAGAGATCCCTGCTCTACACAACTTTATTATAGTGAAGCTTCGCGATCAAAGTGAAGAAAGCTATTTTATGCTAAAGGGGAATAGATTCCCAGCAGGTAAACAGAGTTGATAATTCTCTCCCCGCTACTCACCCTACTCCCTCCTTCCCCATCTTTTAGTTAGGGCTGAATATTTGGGATCTCTATAGCATTTATATTGTCTGTAGATTTGGTATTGTTTTATCTTTTTAATATTGTAAGCTGCCCAGAGTTACTCCATGGTAAGACAGGCAGCCTATTACTATTATTATTATTATTATTATTATTATTATTATTATTATTATTATTAATATTATTATTATTATTATTAATCATTGCACAGTCAGGCAGATGTTCAGACTGGATTTGGCATTTTTGTCTACCTGTCGAGTCCTTCCCAAGGACCTGGATGTTTGATGGTATTACAGATATCGTCGCAGGATGGAAGCAGTTATTATTATTATTATTAATAATAATAATAATAATAACAGCAATAATTGCTGCTGCAAGAAGATCGCACAGACTGACTACAAGCAGTGGCATGACAAAGTAGCAACAGTGGTGCATTGGAAGATCTGCAAGAAATATCATTTGCCTGTAAGCAAGAACTGGTGGGATCATAAAATAAAGTCATAGAAAATGATAAAATTACACTGCTCTGGGACTTCAGAATCCAAACAGACAAGCACCTACAACATAACACCTGAGACTTAACAATTGTTGATAAGAAAGACAAAAAAGTCTGGATAGTGGACGTGGCAGTGCCTGGAGACAGCAGAATAGACGAGAAAGAACTGGAGAAGATAACAAAATACAAAGACCTACAAATAGAAATAGAAAAACTGTGGCAAAAGCAAGCAAGGGTAGCACCAATAGTAATAGGTGCCTTGGGTGCAATCCCAAAACAACTGGAGCACCACTTGAACACCATTGGTATTGACAAATTCACCATGAGTCAATTGCAAAAGGCGGCCTTACTAGGAACTGCTTCCATCCTGCAACAATATCTGTAATACCATCAAACATCCACATCTGCCTATCCCAGGTCCTTGGGAAGGACTCGATAGGTAGACAAAAATGCCAAATCCAGTCTGAACATCTGGCTGACTGTGCGATGATCAATAATAATAATAATAATAATAATAATAATAATAATAATAATAATAATAATAATAATAATAATAATAATGCCCAAAATTGATTATGGAGAACCCTGACTCCAGGCTAGATTCTGCAGAAACTTCCAATTAATGCCAGCCCCATCTTTTTTATTTAAAGTTTAGACCAGTTTTTCAACCTTGGCAATTTTAAGATGTGTGGACTTCAACTCCCAGAATTTTCCAGCCAGCCGGTCACCCTAAACCAGGGTTAGGCAACCTTGGCTCTTTTATGACTGATGGACTTCAACTCCCAGAATTCCTGAGCCAGCTATGCTGAGGGGGAAAGGGAGAGGTTTCCAACCTGAGCTATGCTGGCTCAGGAATTCTGGGAGTTGAAGTCCATGAGTCATAAAAGAGCCAAGGTTGTCTACCCCTGCCCTAAACGAATGGCTTTAAGTCAAGTATTGGGACTGATTCAAAGGCACTTGATTCTATTCAGTGATTTGAACTGAAGGACTAGTTCAACCCAACTGCTATTGAATCGAATCATCAACCTGGCACATTCGCGGGTCTCCCGTTTAGAAGTTCCCCACCATTACAGTTCCCTCTCTGGTTTCTTTTGATTTAATTCTGCTGGGACCCTTCGCTGGCTTTTTTGCTGCTTGACTTTGATTTGGATACTAGATGATTTTAATTTACGCTGCCGAACCCCAGAAGAAAGTCATATTACATGGTTTTAATTTGTCCTACAGAGCACCAAAAACGTCCTTCTTAAGTACTCTGCAAATATTGGAAATAAGTAAACAGAAATAAACACAACTTCCCAGTTCCCCAAAGCAAGTTGAAGTGGGCGTCCTCTACTGTCAGTTGAAGACAGAAAGAGGACAAGATCTTTACGAATCCCTACGCCTTACGAAGACGTCAACCAGCCAGCCACTTGCAAGAGGAATTACCTTTTTTTTTTTTTTTTACAAAAACAACAGCACAAGTCTCTGCAAGGGGACAGTTAATCTCAAGAGGGTGGATGCACCAACACCCATCAACACTCTGTCCCTTTGAAAAATGTAGGTCTTGGACGTGGTCCAAAGCCTCCAAAGAGGTAGAGTTTTATTGTGTAGAGATAGCTAAATGCCCCTGAACCAATAGCCTCTTTTTGATAGGTTGAGTGCTGCTTGGGAATTTTGGGAAAACAGTGTAGAGCAGGGCTTTTCAATCTTTTCACCCATTGTACCACTTTTAGGATATGGCAATATCTGAGTACCACCAGTCGCCTAGCAAGGTGTCAAACATTTGATGACCAAAAAAAATGAAAAAAGTGATAAAGTACAGGTAGTCCTCAGTTTACAACAGTTCGCTTAGTGACTGTTTGAAGTTACAATGGCACTGAAAAAAGTGCCCCCCAAGCCACAGCCGAGCAAGACACCTGCCTGCCCACCCGGCGGCACTCTTCCTCCTGTCCGAGGTTTTCATTGTTGTGAGCATTTCTGTTGAGGATTGGCAATGGGGGTGGGGTGGAGGGTGTTTGGCTTTTATTCCCCCCCGTCTGCTGGGTGGTTGCAGCAGGTTTTGGTCACTTCACATGACCCTGGGACACTGTGACTGTCATAAATATGAATCAGTTGCCACGCATCTGAATGTAAATCACAAGACCCTGGAAATGCTGCAACATTCCAGCTGATCAGTGCTTCTTCTGGGCTCAGCAGAAGCGTCAGGATCAGCGCCGAGCTCCAGCTGGAGCCTGGTGTTGATCCTGGCACTTCCACTGAGCCCTGACAGCCCCGAAGAAGCACTGATCCTGGCGCTTCCGCTGAGCCCTGACAGCCCTGCAGCTCCAGCCATCTCTCGCTCAGGCTTGTGCGGTGCTGCCACCAGTTCAGCTCATTCCCCCCCCGCTACCACTTTTCTAGAATGGTCACGTACCATCTGCTAGGTGCCAATGTACCACAGGTGGTACCCGCACCACTGGTTGAAAAGCCCCGATGTAGGGAAATGTTTCTCAAACTTGGCCATTTGAAGACCGGTGGACTTCAACTCCCAGAAGTCCCCAGTCATTTAAAGTCATAGAATTACCAAGTTTGAGAAACACAGTCTTGAGAACGTCTATGGAGATTCTGTCATCCAGATCATAATTGCCTCAAAAGTGCTTTTTTAAAAATTTAAAATAAAAGGCAAGTGGACTGTTTTTTTCAGGAGGAAGAAGAAGAAGAAGAAGTTTCACGTCTTATCCAAGAAGCTTCAGCAGTTGGGACTGGATGTTGGAGAGATGGAAGGATGGGTTTGGAACCTATCCTTCTATCTCCCCACCATCCAGTCCCAACTGATGCAGCTTCTTGGATAAGAAGCGAAACGTGTCCCAGGGAATCCTTCTGGCTGAACTGATCTGGTGATTTCTTCCAGTTGAAACCAGTTACATTTTTGAGGCTGCCCAATGAGTGAGAAACTGAAGTTGAGAATAGTTGGGTCATCCAGAGATTAGCCGTGAGCTACGACGTATTCAATTGCCTCCGCTGGAATCCTTTCTAGTTGAATCTGAAACCCAATATGCTGCCCGTTTGCAGACTTTTTAAGGCCAGGCATAATTAGGACAAACCAATTATGTTCAGAATTCTCTTCCTAACTGGTCCTCTTCAAATCAATGAAGCTTATGATGAATGCAGTTTGGTTCCACTCTACTTGTTTCACTGGGATGTGGCTAACAGTATTTATTGGGTTTTTTGCCCCAAGGCCGAAATCTGACAAAATGGCCTATTTTTATACCTGGCATTTAGTCATTCATCTGCAACCCTACATCTGACATTTGCAAGCGTCTCTTACATCATTTTCTAGGATGGCAGCAGGCTTAATCGGATCGTGGAACTGTCCCACATCCGAATTTGCACAGGGCATTAAGCCACAGAGAAGATTAAGCCTAACCAACTTGGCTGGTGCTATGAATGCTGTCATTAAAACTTTAGCCCACTTGGTTAGCACGGCTGCGTGAATGCAGCTAATATGATTAACAATAGACCATCCAGATCCCAAAATCTGAATAATCTGAATAAGAAGAGACTGGACAGCCACCTGTCTGAAATGGTAGATAGGGTCTCCTGCTGAAGCAGGGAGCGGGACTAGAACAGAGGTCCCCCAACCTTTTGGGCACCAGGGACCGGTTCCGTGGAGAGAGGTTTTTCCACGGACTGGAGAATGTGTGGTTTTGTGTGCTGCCTGCATCCCATGGATGGGGCTTTGCTTGTTTGTGCGGACCGGTTGCTGGCATGCCGCAGCCATGGACCAGGGGTTGGGGACCCCTGGACTAGAAGACCTCCAAGGTCCCTTCCAATTCTGATATTTGATGTACTGTGTTCTAAATCTCATTCTGAACCTCATGTTCCTCCTTCAAGGCTGCTTTCAAATTCCCACTTATTTGTAAGCAGAGGTAAGGTTGATTCTTGGGGAATTCATGGACATACATGTATTTTTCTTGGCAATCTTAGAGAAGTCGTTCTTGTCATTATTGAGCTTTTGGGCAGGAGGGGGAATTTCCTCATCTAAGCTATAGTCCAAGAATTCCCTGGTGGTACAACTAAGACCAGCCCCCCCCTTAGCTTTTGAATCCAAACCTACTCAGAAAACTACAGGTAGATCTCAGGTAAACCCTAACCATTAGGTTAGTGACCATTCAAAGTTATGATGAGTGACTTAAAACTAGCCCTTACCTTTATGACCATTGCAACATCTCTGTGGTCATGTGATCAAAATTTGGGTGGCAGGTATTTATGATGGTTGCAGCATCCCAGGATCACCTGATTGCCACTTGCAATGTTCCCAGTCAGCTGCTGACAAGCAAAGTCAACGAGGGAAGCTGAGTTCACTTCAGGGGCAGAATGATCTGCTTAATGACCCTGGCAGAGAAGGCCATCAGGCGTGACTCACATAGTGACTGTGTTGCTTAGTGATAGATGTTTTTGGTCTCGGTTATGGTCCTAAGTCAGTGTTTCTCAACCTTGACAATTTTAAGGCATGTAGACTTCAACTCCCAGAATTCCACAGCCAGCAATGCTGGCTGTGGAATTCTGGGAGTTGAAGTCCACATGCCTGAAAATTGTCAAGGTTGAGAAACACTGTCCTAAGTGAAGACCTACCGGTATTGCCTCTGAGGCTTACCGCCACTGAAATCCGTGGGATTTGTCCCAAAGGTTCTTTTTCAGGAGGCAACTGGACTTCCTTTGTTTTTCTTTGGAGATGTTTTGCTTCTCCTCCAAGAAGCTTCCTCAGTTCTGACTGGATGGTGGGGAATGGAGCTGTCCAAGCTGAAGAAGCTTCTTGGAGAAGAAGCGAAATATCTTCAAAGAAAAACAAGACAGCCCAGTTCCCTCCTGAAAAAGCACCTTTGGGACAACCAGGAACTGGATGACGGAGAACCTCCATAGTCAAAGGGGTTTGCTTCTCTTAAGTCAGACCAATCGGTTAACCTTCTTCTCTTTAGAACGAAAGTGATGACAGCCAGATCCAACTAGCCGGGGGTGACGTGGAGCTGCCTAAGGAGCTGGCCAAGATGATAGAGCAAGACAACGAGGAGGAAGAGGAAAAGGACTCTGTAATCGGACAGCTGACCAACATCCAGAACATAGACCTAGATTCCTTGAAGGACAAAGCCCAAGCCACCATAGATGATCTGAAGCAGTCTGCTGAGAAATGCACCATCATGTGACTCCATGCTGCCTCTTGACCGGCACCAGATCCCAGTGGTCAACTTGGGACCCGTGTGAGTGGGGTGGGGTGTCCGTGAGAGTGGAAGCCTGACCCTAGTTGATGAGAAGGACCCAACAGATGCCCAATGAGTTTATCTTCCTTGTTTGTGCGTGCGTGAGCTGAGTATTTTCTTTGCAGCCCAAGTCCCCTCCCTTGTAAGGTATCTTCCTTCTTCTGTCCCTCTTCAGTGGACATGAGGTGTGCGTACCTGTCTCAGGTTAGAACCATCAATTGTTGGACACCCCCCCCCTTCCCTCACCATGATCCACCTTGAAGTTCTACCTCTCTTCAACCTTCTCCCTTTCCTTATATATCTAGACAAACTAGCTTCCATCCACCGCTTGGTGGAGAAGGATAAGAGCCATTTACTATCTCGGGCGTCGTCCTGGCTGTGTAGTGAAATAAATGTGCACTACACACACATGCACACACACACACACACACACAAACACATGTACAAACTTACACACAACCCTCTTTACAGAAACACAATTTGAAGAGGGGACTTCTTGTAGAAAAATGCCGAAGAAGCGAAAGGTATCGTTGCCAAGAGAAGTTCCGAGCCTTGTCAAATTAGGTGGCTCGGCCACTTGTACGTCTTCCAGTCCAAGGCTTGGGGGCAAGAGGAGATTTCCCCTCCCACTGCTGCCATAGTTCCCTACTATTAAACAGAACTTCCAGAACCTCAGAAAGCCCAAATGCATCATCCCCATGTTACAGGTGGAGATAGCACAGCTTGGCCCCTCCTTCTACCCCTGAAGCCATACACGGATGAAAGTCTCTCTGGTTGGTGCTTAATCAACCATAATCCCGTAGGCGTTTTGTGCTCTGTTTCAATGTCTAACAATACATCCTGGGACCTCTCACTGTCATGTTTTGAACAAGTAGCGGGAAGGGTATAATTACCTGTGTAACAAACGTGGCAATCTTTATGTTGTAACGTGACTATGCAGTATTCTTTCACCCTCGACCTTCGATGCTTCCCTTCTTTTTTTTCCATGGTACTGTTCAATTTGGTGGAATAAAGACCAAGCTTCTATGCATTCCTTTGTCCTGTTATTCTCTTCCAGAAAAGATCAACCGCGTTGCGTATCTGGAGTCTAAATGCAGGCTGTTTCTTCTCTTAAGGGCAAGGCACTACACTTTATTCCTCACTATTGACTGATGAAATTACGGTGGAATCCCGTAGGCAGAAAATCTTCCATCTGTCTCCATGTCGTCCAGTGTCAGGCAGGCACAATCAGACCATAGCTCTAGAGTTCAAACTACCTACTTTATTGTTTTCTGCCTATAATACAGGAATCTCCCCAGACTGGCAACTTTCACCTGGGAAAGATCAGCTAAGGGTCCAAGACATTCAAGGTTGAGTCAGACCTTCCCTCTTGTGTTTATGGAAAGAGTCCAGACTTGACCCCTTCTCCCAACTGGGATGGTTGCTCTCTAACATCAAGTTATTGGTTATATACACCTTGTAGTAAAGAACATTGTCTGGCCCCTGAAGATCCTAGCAGGGCATAATGGGAGAATATTGTGGAAAGTTTCGATATCTAGACTTCGACTCTACATTGTGAGCTTCTTGAACCTTCTCAAGCTACGCAGGGTCCAAAAACTTGGCTTCTTGCTCTTCCTCAGTGCTAATGAGTTGATTGCCAACAGACGCTCATTTCACTGTCCTCTGAGAATGCCTTTCTTGCTTAGTGCACTAAACATAGAAATCAAATCCAGATGATGTTCCGAAAGCAACGATTAAGTTGACAGAAGGTTTATAAAACAGCTGCAAGCCTTCCCAAGCAAGATGATTAACAACCCAAAGGGGAAAAGATGAAAGTTGAGTGGGAAAAAACAAGGGGATGTATGAAATTAGGCCTACAGTATATTAGCTTATTATAGAGAGCCAGCTTTGGGTAATGGTGAAGGCATCAGGCTAGAACAGTGATGGCGAACCTATGGCACGCGTGCCAGAGGCGGCACTCAGAGCCCTCTCTGTGGGCACGCGCATCATGCCCTGGAGATGGCAACTGTCCCTCTTCAACCAGCCGCCCGCTAACTCGCCGAGGTCCCACATGTCCGGATGCATCCCAGCATCCATGCGCTCACTGGCCTCTGTGTGCAGGCGCCGATGGTGTCAGGCAGCAGCCGCCCCGGCCCCTGCCTCACCTTTCCCTGTGACAATGGCACCCCCACCCTGCCTTGCCTTACCTCGCCTCACCCCACAGGACGAGCCTCCTGCCCACCGCCTCACCTGCCAGAGACCCCCTGGATCTCCCCCAACCCTGCCTGACCCCCACAGGCGTCCCTCCCCATGAGCAACATCGAGGTGATCACACCCACCTTGGCCACACCCACCCAATCTGCCATGACCACAGCCACGCCCACCCAGTGGGCCATGCCCACCTGGCACCCGGCAATAATAAGTGGGTTTTGGGTTGCAGTTTGGGCACTCGGTCTCTAAAAGGTCTGGTGGTCTCGCCATCACTTGGCTAGAAACT
Organism: Protobothrops mucrosquamatus; assembly: GCF_001527695.2. Classification (NCBI taxonomy): domain Eukaryota; kingdom Metazoa; phylum Chordata; class Lepidosauria; order Squamata; family Viperidae; genus Protobothrops; species Protobothrops mucrosquamatus. The sequence continues at coordinate 336,750 of NW_015387764.1, read as the reverse complement.
GGGAGACTGTGAGTTCTAGTCCTGCTTTAGGCACTAAGTCAGCTGGATAACCTTGGGCCAGTCACTCTTTCTCAGCCCTAAAAAGGAGGCAAGGCCACACCTACAAAAAAAAAATATCCACAGAATCAAACACAATTGAACAGAGAAAAAAACAACCCCCAGCTTATAATCTTAGATGCATCTCAAAGTCAGTAGATTCCCCACCTACCGAGGGACCTCGGTGTTTTGCAAAGGATGAAAATAATCTAAACATTAACAGCTGTCTTTGAGAGTCCCAAAGATTGGGGGGAATCTGTTTTTTTTCTACTTTTCCTAGCAAGGACTGGAAAAATCCTTGACCCAAGCCAGCATCCCTGGACACTCCCATTTGCCAGGACGTTAAATCTTGTAATGCATTATTTAAGATGAATCTGGCCCCAATAGGGTTGTTTTTATTTTTATTTTAAAAACCCCAATCATATGCCTCCCCCCTCCCCAACCCGGTTCCTGGATTTACAACTATCTTGCTCGATGAAATATTTTTGGAAACTCCCAAGATCTCAGAGATTCTGTAAGCCTGGATTTGACCTAATAAAAGTAGTACCTCGAGACAGATCTGGGGATTTGTTTTTTATTTTTATTTTTTGTGTCTTTGTCATGATCAAGGCAGCTGCTTTGGCTCTGCATTTCGTACAAGCCGAGGACCTGAGGGCTGCTGCAAATTGTCTGCTCTAAAAATAAAAGTGCTACCACTTCCTGATATGAATCACTCCCAGAGCGAGCGACGGAACAAACTTGATCTGTTTTTCCTTGATCTTTTTTTTTCTTTTCCCCACACCGGGCCAGATAACGAACTCCGAGCCTCTTTTAACATCATTCCTTCCTCCCACGAAATTGCTTTTATACATCAACCTCATGAAAACAATTCCGGTGCAAGTACGAATCTAAAGCAAACGATCCAGGATTGGGAACTAGCTGCATGATAATACTAAAAGGACAATTCATTATGATTATTTTTTTTTGGAAGAAAGTGATATTTGTCTCCTTTTGAAATCTTAATTTGACTATTACTTTTGCAGAAGGCCGCCCAGGAACTCTGCTTGTCAGTGCTAGCAAAACAATCTGGTGGAGTTTTTAAATTAATTGGGGTTGTTTTGCCTTTTTTTTCAAAAAAGAGGTAGCTGAAAGTACTTCAGGCAGCCTTTTTAGTGCTGACATATATTTTCGTTCGGTCTGTTTTTAAGATCATTCTCAAATGGGGTCTGCAGGGCAAAGCATCTCGTCGCAAGAAGGTTCGATGGGTGAGAGGAGAGCTTTCAAGGGAAAAACTTAGAATGGCGAATCGGAAGGAATGGAAAGAAGCAACAGATTTTTCCAAAGCCATACCCAGAAAAAAAAAATGATCTGGTTTGATAACTGGTGGCTAGGTTTGGGTGACACAAACAACCCAATCATCTACGGCCCCATTTTTTTGTAATCAATCAGAATAGAGCTGGAGGGGACCTTGGAGGTCTTCTAGTCCAGCCCCCTGTTCAAGCAGGAGACCCTACACCCATGGGGGTGAACCTAAGGCTTGCATGCCACAGGTGGCACGCAGAGCCCTCTCTGTGGGCACGCGCGCCATCAGCCCAGTCCTAGGCCTTCAGCTGGGTTTTATAAAATCTTTTTGCTTTAGGCCTCTGTCACTGTATACAAAAAAAAAAAAAGTTTCAATCAATCAATCAATTTCAACTTCTCGCGGGAAAAAAAAGATCTCGCAAAGTTGGAATTGATTGAACTTTTTAGTCCCACCCAGTCTGCCATTACCACCGTGACCACGCCCACCCAATGGGCCACACCCACCCAATGGGCCACGCCCACTCGGCACGCGACAATACATAAGTGGGTTTTGGGTTGCAGCTTGGGCACTCAGTCTCTAAAAGGTTCGCCATCACTGCCCTATACACTTCAGACAAATGGCTGTCTAGTCTCTTCTTAAAAACTTCCAGTGTTGGAGCATTCACCGCTTCTGGAGGCAGGTTGTTCCACCGGTTAATTGTCCTCACTGTTAGGAAGTTTCTCCTTAATTCCAGGCTGCTTCTCTCCTTGATCAGTTTGCACCCATTGTTTCTTATCCTGCCTACAGGTGCTTTGGTAAATAAGTTGACCCCATCCTTCTTTTGGCAGCCCCTCAAATACTGAAATACTGCTATATGCTATTTAATCATACCATCCTGCCTTTGAAGCCCATTCTACCCTTTGTCTCCATCTCAGAAGCACGAAGAGCTTATTAAGTTCTAGTAAGCAGTTCACACAACTTGGCGAAGAGGAGAAGGCTCAAGTCAACTTCCCCCGAGTTAACTGTTGCCATTAAATTAACAGAGTTAGGAAGGTTGCATAATACAGCTATCCTATCACTGGCCCACTTAAGTGTTTTCTTATGAATTGTGCACCACTGCTAAGCTAAAGGCATCTTTTACAAACCTTTTAGCCAGCTTTATACACCAGATCAGCCAAATGCAAAGAAAACACGCCTCACAGCGAGATATTTTTACAAACCGAACTTCTAACTTTGCATCCCTTGCTGAAGTGACCCCCCCCAGGACACTACAACTGTCATAAATATGAATAGATAGTTGTAACTTGAGGATTACCTGTACCATAAAGAAGAGGGGGTCAACTTATTTTCCAGAGCACCAGAAGGCAGGACAAGAAAGAATGGATGGAAACTAATCAAGGAGAGAAGCAACCTAGAACTAAGGAGAAACTTCCTGACGGTTAGAACAATTAACCAGTGGAACAACCTGCCTCCAGAAGCGGTGAATGCTCCAACACTGGAAGTTTTTAAGAAGAGACTGGACAGCCATTTGTCTGAAAGGGTATAGGGTTTCCTGCCTGAGCAGGGGGTTGGACTAGATGACCTCCAAGGTCCCCTCCAACTTTATTACTATTATTATTATTATTATTATTATTATTAGCCAAACGGCTGAATTTTGATCATGTGAGCAGGGGGACACTGCAACAGTCGTAAGGAGGAAAAATGGTCATAAGTCACTTTTTTCAGCGATGTCGTAACTTTGAATGGTCACTAAGCAAACTGCTGTATACGTTGAGGAGTACTTGTATTATATATGATATACATTATATTTTTTCCTACACCAGGCCAGAATCTGCCTAGACTTATGTACGAAGTCATTACTTAAACAACCATGTTGGTTTTAGTGCCATAGATTTTATAGTGCTTTGAACGGATAGCCACGAGGAATCATGATGGATTGGGCATGTGGGGGGCGGCCATATAAGTTGAAACCAAACAAATAATGAAAATGTTTCCAGCACAGTCTGAGAATGGCCAGCTTCTCACCCTTAAATGATTGGGATATTTAACTGGGCAATCAACAAATTGTGAACTTGTCCAATCGTTCTGCCAAAAGCTTCTATTGTTCGAAAGAATAGCAAACACAAATCCGTTAATAACAAAATCTACATTAAAAACCGGAAGGACGGGAAAGCATTTTAATGAGCCCTAATAAAGTTTTGACTTTTTTTAAAACTGTCTTTTGTTTTGTTTTTTTACTTCCCCACCCCTTCTTCATTTCCTTTATTTGGCATCCAAGCGCTCATTTAGATGCTTTATTCACAAAACAGGATTCCTAATAACTTGGACAAAGCCGATCCTGTTCATTAGTGGCCATTCTTGAGAAGTTGGTGAACCAGCTGTTTGGCACGGGGGACGAGGAGGGTGGGTGGCTACGGCAGCCTCGCGGGTGCCAAAAATGGACTTGGGAATCCAATTGTGAAAGGACTCAAGTCCTCGCTTTGAACACGCCGATTGTTTGGCCTTCCTCGTCCGTGATGCTCCTAATTAGGTGGGTTTCTAATTCCCCCTCCCGCTTTCTCCCCCTGATGGGTTTGCGACTCCTGTGTGGTCTTTTTTTAGTTATTGAGGCTCTTCTCTTCCCGAGCATCTCTTTTTTTCCCCCCCCATTTCTGTTCGCTCTCTCCCTTTTGACAACATTGCTGCGGAGATCATGTGATGTTCCCCTGGTTTATTTTAGGAGCCAACATGACCTCAGGTCGTAAGGAAAGGAAGGCTGCACATGTTCTTCGGTCTGGAAAGATTATCTGCCCCATGGAGGCTCTCTCGCCAGCCAGGTGGCATGATCAGATGGGGCCAGCTGCAAAGGGAAGCACGCGCCTCCCTGTCACAGCCTGCGTTTTCATGCAAGAGCTGGCAGAGAAAAACAGAGGAGACAGGCCCCCAAATAGGCCAGGGTCGTGCCAGTTCTGCCAGGCTAGAGTGGAGGTGTTGCCTCTAACCATGATTTGAAGACAGCAGGGACCAAGAGCCAGGGGGACTCCACTCCAATCAAGGTGAACTTCACCGAAATGAAAAGAAGCATGGAATTTTGGCATTTCTCCCCTCTCGGTTCTGCCTCGTTCACAATGGCGACTGGATGACAGTTCACGGAGCCAGCAGGTCGATGTGGGCTCTTAAATCTGAAGTTGGGTATCTCTGATCGAAGCTACACCAAGCAGACTGAGCTGCAGCATCTTAAGAACTTGGTTTGCTGGTTTGGTGTAGAGCAGGGGTAGTCAACCTTGGCTCTTTTATGACTCGTGGACTTCAACTCCCAGAATTCCTGAGCCAGCTGTGCTGGCTCAGGAGTTCTGGGAGTTGAAGTCCACGAGTCATAAAAGAGCCAAGGTTGACTACCCCTGGTGTAGAGGATAAGATGCTGGTCTGGGAACATAAGAGATGGTGAATTCTAGTCCCGTCTTAGACATGAAAGCCAGCTGGGTGACTGAGCTGATCACTAGGAGACAGTGAGTTCTAGTCCCGCCTTAGGCATGAAAGCCGGCTGGATGACTTTGGGCCAATCACCAGGAGACGGAGAGTTCTATTCCCGCCTTAAACATGAAAGTTGGGGTGACTTTGGGCCAATCACCAGGAGACGGTGAGTTCTAGTCCCTAGTTCTGTCAATTCACCAACCGTTTCTCCGTGTTGGGGAATACCAAATTTTTCCACTTTTGTGCATTTTCCATCTGGACTTTTAATTAATTGCTTTTTTCTTCTCTCCTTATTTTGCTCTCCTTTCCCATTTTGGAACCAGGAGAGAAATGTTAACATTCCTAGATACCGGTCCACATTAATGTTCCTTTTCCAGCTGCTCCATTCAGTGTTAGGATTATATGAGATTAATAACAATGTTGGCGATCTTCAGAAAATGAGTAAAAGCCGGGGTGGTGCAGTGGTTAGAGGGCAGTACTGCAGGCTACTTCTTCTGGCTGCCAGCAGTTCGATCCTGATCGGCTCAAGGTTGACTCAGTCTTCCATCCTTCCAAGGTCAGTAAAATGAGGACCCAGATTGTTGGGGGCAAGATGCTGACTTTGTAAACCGCTTAGAGAGGGGCTGTGAAGAACTATGAAGAAGTCTAAGTGCTCTTGCTGTTGCTATTTCGGCTGTGCCAAAATGAGCCGGATTTTCTGTCCAGCTGACGACACGGCAAGTGACTTGCTGAGCATGTGCAGGGATGACCTTAAGTGATGGTGAACATGGCCTTTTGGCACACTGTCTAGCCTCGTGTCACACAATCCCTTGTTCAAAGACCCGGGTGAATCCCGGAATAAAGAACAGAAATGGGAAAATAAGGTAGACTGGGACTGGTGATGTTACCTAGCTGGGTAATGAAATGTCTGCAAGAAAACAGACAGGCTCAGAGAGCACCAAGGACCCTTCAAAGGTAGATTTGGGATGCAGGAAAGAACAACCTGACCACCTGGGAATCACACCGCTATGGTCTCTCTCTCACACACACAAAGGGTGATTGCCCTTGGAAGACAATTCTGCAACCTGGCATTTTTTTCCTGGTGGATGGGGGGGGGGGAACCAAACCTTAATAGTTTCTCAGCTCAAGAATCTGAAAAATTAAAAAGCCCCGTCTCTTCGTTCATCTGCTGCTTCCTGCGTTTTTCAGATTCCTGATTGCAGGAAGAGGCGCACCAAACATTAGACCCAGCTGTCCGTTCCAACAACGCAGGCGAGCTATTCTTTTCCCTAACGTTCTGATCATCAAGGAAGGTGACAGTCAAATGGCCTCTGAAAAGTTCAGCTCCGATTGTAACCGGAGAAGGAACGTGGTGCGAAAGACTCCGTTTCCGCCCCTTGTCCCAAAACAGAAAGACTTAATTTCACCTTGTCCGTTTTATTATCCTTCGTTCAGTTATGTAACTGGAACAAACACACATTATAATTCTGAGAGATTACATATGAGAGAAAGAGAAAGAGAGAGAGAGAGAGAGAGAGAGAGAGAGAGAGAGAGAGAGAGAGAGAGAGAGAGAGAGAGAGAGAGAGAGAGAGAGAGAGAGAGAGAGAGAAATATGCATCGTTTTGTACAATTTAGGGAGGTATAATCCTATTTTCTTTGTTTTTTCCACTGATTGGCAGGTTAGAAGGCAGATCAGAGTAGCTATCTTGCCTTTTTTGACCTCTCTGCCCTCATTCCTGAAAGGGGCCACTGAATCATGGAAAGAACCGGAGGAAACCAAAGGCATAGTTGTCTTGAAAGTGCTTTAAGAGAAAGAAGCTTTTAAATGCTCAGTATCTGGCTACAAGATACATACATTATTTTATGTACCAAAAAATAAAAATAACTGTGGCCAAACCCTCCTGCCTGGCCCCGACATAAGCTGCCCAAATGAAGTTTCTGAGTTTGCAGGCTCTCTGTATTGGGGAAAAAAATGATTTAAAGTTCTCAACTTGCTGTTTGAAGATACGGTGACCGGTTGCTTTGGTTCATAAATTGCACTAAGGCTGTGGCGTGAACCAGGCTAGATTGTAAACCCTGGTTAATGGCGATGGTGCCCTATGGCCCCAGAAAACTACGATTTAAATCATAAATAAAAACCCAATCAGGTCTTGATGCAGTGTTTCTCAAACTTGGCAACTGTTAAGATGGCTGGACTTCAACTCCCAGAATTGTTCAGCCAGCTCTGCACCTGGCCGGCCTTGGGACACCCCCTGGCTGGTGACCCCTGCCTGATTGGGGCCATTCCCAGTAGCGAAAGGGGGGCTGTGCCAGCCCCCACTTCCAATGCCACAGTTGTATTGAAGGGCACTTCTAACACACTCTCCAAGCTAACGTGGGCTGCTTGAGCCTTTGCTTCCAACCTTGGTTTGTGGAGGAATGCCATGGAGAGCATCGCTGATGGGGGAGAAGAGAGGGAGGACCACAGATTGTCTCACTGTCACAGCTGGGACCACAAGAACTTTGCAAAACAACTGGGGTGGCTCAAGAACAGATGACAAACTCTTTGTCTTACTGGGGTTGAACGGGACAGGACAGAGTGGACCATAATTGGGGGGGGGGGGGAGAAACCAGGTAGCTTTTGCATTAGTGGAACATAACTCATCTTTTCTTTGTTCATCTACTTGGTCTAAATCAGTTTAAACACCCAAATTCAAATTTTCTGACAGTGAGAACCAATGGAACAGCTTGCCTGGAGGTTTTCAAGAAAAAAAAATTGGACAGCCATTTGTCCAGGATATTATAAGGTCTCCTTGCCTTGGGCAAAGGGTTAGATTAGACCACAGGTCGGCAACCTGCGGCTCCGGAGCTGAATGCGGCTCTTTGAGCCTTCCCCTGTGGCTCCCAGCCTCCTCTGCCATTTGCAGAGAGAGACAGAGACAGAGAGAGGCACTTGCACTTTCATGCTTCTCTCTCTGTTTGTTTGTTTGTGTGTGTGCGTGTGTATAAAAGAGAATGGACTCATGGTGTTCTCCGACAAGCTGACAAGCTTTTTGGGCGGGGCTCCTCCCTTTGCTGCGTCTCTGCAGGAAGCAGAAGGGCAGGAGAGAGCTAGCTAGCCCAGCTATGCTGACTCAGGAATTCTGGGAGTTGAAGTCCATGAGTCATAAAAGAGCCAAGGTTGCCTACCCCTAGACTAGACCTTAGAAGATCCCTTCCAGCCCTAGGATTCTATGGTTTGCCTTCTATCACACAGATTTTCTGAACTGGTTCAAACCTTCAGGTCACTTTCCAAACGAATTCAAGATTTCAAATGGAATTACTTTCCAAAACCAGTGATATGGGTTTCCCCCCACCCACCCCAATGATAAATAAAAGAACAGAATAAACACCGACTCTCCCGTAGCTGTTAGAAAATAGTTTATGAAGACATTTCCCTATAAGATTCTCCATCTTTCCTCAATCAGGATAATACACAGGAGAACCATCCTGGCATCACCCACTTGTAAACACCTCGTTCCGGATCGTGTACTACTGTACACAACGTACCTTCAACAAAAGTACCCTGAGCTTATTTCCCTGCCCACTAAATGCCTGATAGCCTCTAAGGTTAGTCACTTAAATTCAAGTTTTGCCAACGGGGAAAATAAATCACGCCAGGCCAGGTTTGACAGCCTACAAAACCTCACGTTCCCTAGCGTTTGCTCCGCCCGTCTGAATCCGCAGCAGGACCCAGCTCTGTGTCAGCAACAATTAGCCCCAGTTATGAAAACAACGGGGTGCAAATTCGGATTGTCCACGGCTGGCTGGTTGAGGTATGGAAAGCCCCCAGGCCGGCTCCTGGCAATGGGTCACTGTAAAGTACATGCTGCAAAAGGGGAGAAAGGGAAGAAAGCAATTTAGATTAAGCCTGAAATGAATCCATTTAAAAAAAGGTAGAAGAGAGAAAGAGAAAAAGCAATTTGGATTAAGCCTGAAATGAAATCATTAACCCCCCACCCCCCAACAGTGCTATTTTCAAATTAGTTTTAGCAAAGTTTAAACCTGACGTTCTAAATAGCTGGCTCAAAATTGATCTCTTGAAATCATTTTTTTTTCTCCTGGCAACAGCCTGGCTCAGTCGCTACGTTTTCTTGGCAGGGTTATTTGGAAGTGGTTTGCCTTCTTCGCTCTAAGGCAGCGAGAGAGAGAGAGAGAGAGAGAGAGAGAGGGACTGGCCCAAAGTCCCCCAGGGGCTTCGTGCTTAAGGAGGGACTAGAAGCCAGGATCTCCCCATTTCTAGCCTGGGGCCTTCACTTCTACGCCAGCCTGGTTCCTCTACACCAACACTTATCCAATGCAGGGTAGGGCACGGTATGGTAGGGTGGAAGGTAGGTAGATGGAAGGAAGGAAGGAAGGAAGGAAAGTAAAGAAAGAAAGAAAGAAAGAAAGAAAGAAAGAAAGAAAGAAAGAAAGAAAGAAAGAAAGAAAGAAAGAAAGAAAGAAAGAGAGGGAGGGAAAACTGAAGGGGAGAGGGAGGGACAGAAAGGAAAAAGAAACAGAAAGGAAAAGGGGAAGGAAGGAGAAAGCGAGACAGTGAGAAAGAAAGAAGGGAGGGAGAGAGGGAGGGAGGGAGGAAGAAAGGAAGAAAGAAAGGGAGGAAGGGAGGGAAAAAGGAAAGAAAGAAAGAAAGAAAGAAAGGGAGGGAGGGAAAAGGGAAGGAAAGGAGAGAGGGAGGGACAGAAAGGAAAAAAAAACATAAAGTAAAAGGGGAAGGAAGGAGAAAGCGAGACAGTGAGAGAGAAAGAAAGATGGGAGGGAGGAAGGAAGGAAGGAAGAAAGAAAGGGAGGAAGGGAGGGAGGAAGAAAGGAAAGAAAGAAAGAAAAAGAAAAAAGAGAAAAGGAAAAGGGAAGTAGGGAGGGAGGGAGGAAGGAACAGAAAGGAAGAAACAGAAAAGGGGAAGGAAGGAGAAAGGGACACAGTGAGAGAGGAAGAAAGATGGGTGGGAGGGAGGGAGGGAAGGAAGGAAGGAAGGAAGGAAGGAAGGGAAGGGACCAGACTTACAGTTTCTTACAGAATCCGAAAGGCCCTCATTTCCGATGGACTCAGCTTCCCACTGGGATTCCTTGATCTATAAGGAAAAGAGATCCAGGCGTTTCTTCCTAAGACTCCTGGCAGCTCCAAATCTGCCCTCCTGGGGCCTCCCCTCGTCCTCAGCGCCATCAGGAGAGCTCGGCCAGCCCCACGGAAAGCTCCTCCTGGCAGAGCAGACGGAATTCTGGATATCCCCAGAAATAAGCCACAAAGGCAACGGAGCAACCTCCGACGTCCTGCCCTCCCATTTGGGCACCAACATTCACCCGTGCACCCTTAGCCAAGCACGGGAGAGAGCCAGGATTTGAATCCAGAAGCCAAAGGGAGGCGCAAGGGCCATTTCCCAGAATGCAAACTGAGGCAAGGGATTTAACCTCAAGGGGGGAGGGCATTCCACCATGATGGAGAAATTCCTTAGGCAGGAGAATTTACTTAGGAGCTGAGTTCAGGCCTTCCCATTTTTAACCTCCCACACTCTAATAATGATAATGATGACAATGACAATAACAATAATAACAATAACAATAATAACAATAACAATAAAATAACAATAACAATAATAACAACAACAAAACAACAATAACAATAACAATAATAATAATAATAGGTGGAAGGGACCTTAGTCCAATCCCCTGCTCAGGCAGGAGACCCTATACCAGGGGTAGGCAACCTTGGCTCTTTTATGACTCGTGGACTTCAACTCCCAGAATTCCTGAGCCAACACAGCTGGCTCAGGAATTCTGGGAGTTGAAGTCCACGAGTCATAAAAGAGCCAAGGTTGCCTACCCCTGCCCTATACCATTTCAGACAAATGGCTGTCCAGTCTCTTCTTATAAACTTCCAGTGTTGGAGCATTCACCGCTTCTGGAGGCAGGTTGTTCCACTGGTTAATTGTTCTCACTATCAGGAAGTTTCTCCTTAGTTCTAGGTTGCTTCTCTCCTTGATTAGTTTCCATCCGTTGCTTCTTGTCCTGTTCGCGTCTTGTTCAGGCGCTTTGGAGAATAGCTTGACTCCCTCTTCTTTGGGGCACTCCCTGAGAGTGCCCCAAAGACTGCTATCCTGTCCCCCCTCGTCCTTCTCTTCATTAAACGAGACATCCCCAATTCCAGCAGCGGTTCCTTATATGTTTTAGCCTCCAGTCCCCTGATCATCTTTGTTGCTCTTCTCTGCACTCTTTCTAGTGTCTCAACATCTTTTTTACATCTAAGCTCTTCCTAGGCTTAGAGTTCTAGCAAGTCATCCGTATACCACCACACCTATTCTCACAATCACCTCTGCTCAAATGTTTTGAGGCGTCTCCTACTTTGCAGGTCAACGGAAGGCAGCTCTCTCTCCCCCCTTCCCCCTCAACTTCTCCTACCTTGATCTGTTCTTTCAGATATTCTGCTCGGGCCATCAGCGTCTGGATCTGCCAAGACAAACATAAGCTCACGTTTTGCAATTTCCTTTTTAATGGAGTGCAAATCCTTTTGAGAATTGGGACAGCAGGAAGGGTCCTTGAATTGTCGTCCATTCATCAGTCCTAAAGGACANAGGGAGGGAGGAAGAAAGGAAAGAAAGAAAGAAAAAGAAAAAAGAGAAAAGGAAAAGGGAAGTAGGGAGGGAGGGAGGGAGGAAGGAACAGAAAGGAAGAAACAGAAAAGGGGAAGGAAGGAGAAAGGGACACAGTGAGAGAGGAAGAAAGATGGATGGGTGGGAGGGAGGGAGGGAGGGAGGGAAGGAAGGAAGGAAGGGAAGGGACCAGACTTACAGTTTCTTACAGAATCCGAAAGGCCCTCATTTCCGATGGACTCGGCTTCCCACTGGGATTCCTTGATCTATAAGGAAAAGAGATCCAGGCGTTTCTTCCTAAGACTCCTGGCAGCTACAGTCTGCCCTCTTGGGGCCTCCCCTCGTCCTCAACGCCATCATGAGAGCTCGGCCAGCCCCACGGAAAGCTCCTCCTGGCAGAGCAGACGGAATTCTGGATATCCCCAGAAATAAGCCACAAAGGCAACGGAGCAACCTCCGACGTCCTGCCCTCCCATTTGGGCACCAACATTCACCCGCGCACCTTAGCCAAGCACGGGAGAGAGCCAGGATTTGAATCCAGAAGCCAAAGGGAGGCGCAAGGGCCATTTCCCAGAATGCAAACTGAGGCAAGGGATTTAACCTCAAGGGGGGGGATTCCACCATGATGGAGAAATTCCTTAGGCAGGAGAATTTACTTAGGAGCTGAGTTCAGGCCTTCCCATTTTTAACCTCCCACACTCTAATAATGATAATGATAATGATGACGATGACAATAACAATAATAACAATAATAACAATAACAACAAAATAACAATAATAACAATAACAATAACAACAACAACAACAACAACAACAACAACAACAACAACAACAACAACAACAACAACAATAATAATAATAATAATAATAATAGGTGGAAGGGACCTGGCTCAGGAATTCTGGGAGTTGAAGTCCACGAGTCATAAAAGAGCCAAGGTTGCCTACCCCTGCCCTATACCATTTCAGACAAATGGCTGTCCAGTCTCTTCTTATAAACTTCCAGTGTTGGAGCATTCACCGCTTCTGGAGGCAGGTTGTTCCACTGGTTAATTGTTCTAACTGTCAGGAAGTTTCTCCTTAGTTCTAGGTTGCTTCTCTCCTTGATTCATTTCCATCCGTTGCTTCTTGTCCTGTTCGCATCTTGTTCAGGCGCTTTGGAGAATAGCTTGACTCCCTCTTCTTTGGGGCACTCCCTGAGATACTGGAAGACTGCTATCCTGTCCCCCCTCGTCCTTCTCTTCATTAAATGAGACATACCCAATTCCAGCAGCGGTTCCTTATATGTTTTAGCCTCCAGTCCCCTGATCATCTTTGTTGCTCTTCTCTGCACTCTTTCTAGTGTCTCAACATCTTTTTTACATCTAAGCTCTTCCTAGGCTTAGAGTTCTAGCAAGTCATCCGTATACCACCACACCTATTCTCACAATCATCTCTGCTCAAATGTTTTGAGGCGTCTCCTACTTTGCAGGTCAACGGAAGGCAGCTCTCTCCCCGGGGGGAAGGGGGAGTTGAAGAGGATGGAACTAGACAAGAAAGTCTATAAGACGAGCCCGGTAGTCGCAGACCTAGACGGTTCTGTTTGTATTCGAGTGCAAAACGTTAAAGGAAAAATTACCTCACGTTTAGGAAAACTCTTAACCCTGTCGTCCTTCCCAGGAACTTAACAGCAGGTAAGTAGTCAGGATTTCCTGTTCAGAAGAACCTTGTGGGACCAACCTCTGGGTCCATCAAGACAGCCCTGTCCATCTCTCAACAGCCAAAGAGCACTCACGAAGCCCATCGGCCTGGCGTGGAAGTGATTTGAGACCCTTCCACTACTAAACACATACATAACACATGGTGTCTATGGTATCAATCATCCAGGTCAGGAGTAGTCAACCTTGGCTCTTTTATGACTCATGGACTTCAACTCCCAGAATTCCTGAGCCAGCACAGCTGGCTCAGGAATTCTGGGAGTTGAAGTCCACGAGTCATAAAAGAGCCAAGGTTGACTACCCCTGATCCAGGTCATGGTTGCCCCAAAGGTGCTTTTTCCAAAAGGCAACTGGACTTTCTTGGTTTTTTATTCTGAAAACATTTTGCTTCTCATCTAAGAAGCTTCTTCAGTTCTAACTAACTGGTAGGGAATGGAAGGATTTATATTCTTTGCAGTCAGCTGTCATTAGCACTTGAATGACCAATTCTCAGAGCACTAACGACCTGCTGACTGGAAAGAATATAAATCAGAATAACAGAATTGAGAAACATTGTCTTTAGAGCATCTGGGTATAGAAAGGTGAAATTAAATTGTCTTTTTAATCTAAAAGCACATATAGGGAATCCTAAGAGTTGGGAGGAATCTTGAAGGACTTCTACTCTGATCTTCTGCTCCCGGGTGGTAGGAATAACAGAATAACAAAATAACAGAATAACAGAGTCAGAAGGGACCCTTAGAGGTCTTCTAGTCCAACCCCTTGCTCAGGCAGGAAACTCTATACCATGTCAGGCAAATGGTTGTCCAATCTCTTCTTAAAAACACCCACAATGTCTGGAGGCAAGCTGTTCCACTGCTTAATTGCTCTCACTGTTGGGAAATTCCTCCTTAGTTCTAGGTTGCTTCTCTCCTTGATGAGTTTCCATCCATCGCCCACAATCCTCCCTTCAGCTCCTTCCATTCCTCACCAGTTAATTAGAACCGAAGAAGCTTCTTGGATGAGAAGTAAAATCTTTTCAAAGAAAAAAAAACAAACAAGAAAACCCAGCGGTCTTTTGACAAAAGCAACTTTGCTCCATGCAAGGTTTTCTTCATTCTATGGTGCGCATTCAGACGTTTGATGCACCCGTTCAACCAACAATATCAAAAGCCAGGTTTGTGCTCTTGAAGTGTGGTTTTCCTGATTCAGAAGTGATCCCTTGGAGGCAACAGCCCTTCCTGTTCTCTGGGGCCCAGGTTCCACTCTGGAGAGACAGCCATAACGTACCTCAGCATGTAGCAATTCTCGTCTTCTTCCTGCAGGTTCCGCTGAATTTAGGGGGAAAAAAGAGAATAAAGAGTATTTGATTGCTTAAGAACTAAAAAAAATAATGCAGTGAATTAGCTTATAAGCCCAACAGTTATAGCAACATTATAGGGCTGGGCAGAAATCTGGATTCAAAAGATAAAATACGACTTACAGGCCGTTCTAGACTTACAACCGTTTGTTTAACAACCGCTTAAAGTTACAACAACACTGAAAAAACTGACTAAGAGTTCAGCAATGTCTACTCAAGTTCACACGTTGCAGGAAGCCTTTGTTTGTTTTAAGCATGGGGGTTTGATTAAGCCAGAGCGGGCTGGGTCCTCACCACCTGCTAAGTCATGAAGCACGGTGTACTAACCACGATAACCAGCTTTGCGATACGCTGAATCTAAACCGAGGATGCCATGCATTGCTCAGTTGCAAAGTATGGAGGCAGCCCAAAGTTCTTCCAAAGATCCAGATACAGAAATCTAAGGGGCTGCCACAAAGGGGAGGGGGATCAACCTCTTCTCCAAAGCCCCAAAGGCAGGACAGGAAGCAACGGATGGAAACTTATCAAGGAGAGAAGCAAACCTGGAATTAAGGAGAAACTTCCTAACAGTGAGGACAAATAACCAGTGGAACAGAAGTTGCCTTCGGAAGTTGTGGGTGCTTCATCACTGGAGGCTTTTAAGAAGAGATAATTAATAATAATAATAATAATAATAATAATAATAATAATAATAATAATAATAATAATAATAATAATAATAATAATAATAATAATAATAATAATAATAATAATAATAGTAAAGTTGGAAAGGACCTTGGAGGTCTTCTAGTCCAACCCCCTGCTCAGGCAGGAAACCCTAGACCATTTCAGAATAGAATAACAACTTTATGGTCACTTTGAATGTACACTAATCGGCATACATGAAAATGAAATTTCGTTGCATACAGTTCTCAAAAGATCACCACCTCCGATACACACTACATAAATATGACAAAAATAAATAAGTAAATACAGAATTATGCATATACCCACGTATATTATATGACAAATGGCTGTCCAGTCTCTTCTTTAAAACCTCCAGTGTTGGAGCATTCACAACTTCTGGAGGCAGGTTGTTCCACTGGTTAATTGTTCTCACTGTCAGGAAGTTTCTCCTTAGTTCTAGGTTGCTTCTCGCTTTGGTTATTTTCTCCATCCGTTGCTTCTTGTCCTGCCTTCAGGTGCTTTGGAGAATAGCTTGACTCCCTCTTCTTTGGGGCAGCCCCTCAGATATATTGGAAGACTGCTATCCTGTCCCCCCTCGTCCTTCTCTTCATTAAACTAGACATACCCAATTCCTGCAACCGTTCCTTGTATCAGCCATTCCGCTGATGAATTAACAAAATGACAGAGTTGGAAGGGACCTGGGAGGTCTTCTAGTCCAACCCCCTGCTCAGGCAGGAAACCCTGGACCAAAGGTCCCCAACCTTTTGGGCACCAGGGACCGGTTCTGTGGAGAGAGGTTTTTCCACGGACTGGAGGGTGTGTGGTTTTGTGTGCTGCCTGCATCCCACGGATGGGGCTTTGCTTGTTTCTGCGGACCGGTTGCTGGCATGCCGTGGCCCGGTACCGGTCCACGGACCGGGGTTTGGAGACCCCTGCCCTAAACCATTTCAGACAAACAGCCATTGGTCTGAAATGATAGTCCTATGCATTAAGATCAAGTCTGACCTCACCGCTAAGCTATGTGTAGCTGAAGGGACAGCTGGTCACCTTTGACCCTTTTCTCCTGTCCTCCAGCCTCTTCCTGGCATCACCCAGCGAGCTTTTCACTCACCAGCCAGCATCAGAAGCAATTCGCCCAAGCTCTGCTGATACAGCTCCAGCGTTTCGCTGTCCTCCTTCCCTTCTTCTTCCTGGGGACGAGAGATAACAAGCTGAATCCCTGCTGGACATGAAAGGACTTCTTCAACACCGGGCTACAAATATTCTCTCCCAGCTGTATATGAATTAACACACACACCCCCTCTCCACTTTTAATCAAAGTAGAGGCCACACAATGACCCGCACGGGGAGAAAGGTATGGAGAAATAAAGAGTTTTCTTCCTTCCTTCCTCACCTCTTCCCCCCCCCCCCCGGCAAAAATATGGGGATAAAATTAAAGCCAGGCGATTTTAGGAAGCAGAAAAGATCGGATCTCTTTACGCACTG
The DNA here is from genome assembly GCF_001527695.2 of Protobothrops mucrosquamatus. Lineage (NCBI taxonomy): Eukaryota > Metazoa > Chordata > Lepidosauria > Squamata > Viperidae > Protobothrops > Protobothrops mucrosquamatus. The sequence goes on along the minus strand of NW_015387764.1, from coordinate 320,235 downwards.
AATGCTGAGTTCATGGGGAGAGCGCTGATTCATCCATTCATTTTTGAATGCAATTGAACATACTGGCACTCGAGCGAACTGCAAAGGCAAGCAGGCTCTGTGTGTACGTGTGTTTGTGTGTGTGTGTGTGTGTGTGTGTGTTGCACAGACTTGGCTGGACAGGATTGAGAGTTTAAAAAGAAGTCCCACTGAACTCTTCCATCCCAAGTGTGGTTTAGCACACCCTTCGGAGCCCTTACAATATTTGGTCCTTATTTTGCCTTTTGGGACTGTTCAAGGAGCTGAAGGGTTAGGGTTATTCTCCAAAACACCCGAAGGCAGGATAAGAAGTTAACAGATGGAAACTAGAAGGAAGGAGAAACTTCCTGACAATGAACACAATGAATCAATGGGAGGGCTTGGCTCTAGAGGTTGTGGGGGGGCTGTGGCTGGAGGTTTTTAAGAAGAGACTGGACGGCCATTTATCTGAAATGGTAGAGGGTCTTCTGCCTGAGCAGGGGGTTGAACTAGAAGACCTCTGAGATCCCGTCCAACTCTGTCATCTTTTCTTTTTCTTTCTTTCTTTCTTTCTTTCTTTCTTTCTTTCTTTCTTTCTTTCTTTTTCTTTTTCTCTTTCCTTTCTTTTCCTTTTTCTTTTTCTCTCTTGCTCTTTTTTCCTTTCTTTTTCTTTCTTTTCCTTCCTTTCCTTTTTTTCTTTCTCTCTTGCTTTTTTCCTTTCTTTTTCTTTTCCTTCCTTTCCTTTTTTCTTTCTTTCTTTCTCTTGCTCTTTTTTCCTTTCTTTTTCTTTCTTTTCCTTCCTTTCCTTTTTTCTTTCTTTCTCTCTTGCTCTTTTTTCCTTTCTTTTTCTCTTTTCCTTCCTTTCTTTTTCTTTTTCTTTCTTTCTCTCTCTTGCTCTTTTTTCCTTCTCTTTTTCTTTCTTTTCCTTCCTTTTTTCCTTTTTCTCTCTCTCTTGCTCTTTTTCCTTCCTTTCCTTTTTTCTTTCTTTCTTTCTCTCTCGCTCTCTTTTCCTTCTTTCTCTTTTTCTTTCTCTCTCTCTCTTCCTTTTTTTCCCTTCCTTTCTTCCTGCCCGCCTGCCTGCCCCACTCGCCCTATCATTGGAGGTTTTTAAGAAGAGACTGGACAGCCACTTCTGTGAAATGAGATGAGGTTTCCTGCTTGAGCAGGGGGTTGGACTAGAAGACCTCCAAGGTCCCTTCCAGCTCTGTCATCCTGTTAAATCTCCCGCAGCCTTCCACAATCTCCCAGAAGTCACCCACCCTGCTTGTTTGGGACTGCAGAGTCCCTGCGTGCTCCCCGGTTCAACCACGGCAACCCTCTCTGTTCCCCCCTCCCCAGCAGCTGACCTTCGCCACAGCGGCAGATGCGACCTCCAGAGCAGCATACAGTCGGGGTTTGTTCTTGGACATCTCTGGAACAAGAGAGGAAAAAATGGTTTGCAGCTAAGATAAAGTTCCCAGGGTGTCAAGGTTGAATCGCTAGGATGCCTGCTAACTTCTACCGCTAATCAGCTTGCCATAGAAACAGGGGGGAGGCGGAGGGGGAGGAAATGGGATACCAAAGGGTATCCCAAGAAGCTGTTCAGAGAGAGTGAGAGCCTGCAAGAATGCCAAGGTCACTAATGCAGGAGAAGTGGACCGTTTCCCATAATAAAACGAAGTTCCATGAATGGACAATGTGAACATCCGGTGGGAGCGGGTAAGGGGAAGCTATGGCTTAACTAGGCAATTATTCACACGGGAAAACCAGAGGTGGTTTTGCTTCTTCAGTTCCGAGATGTGTATTCAATAAAGCTAAAACCTATAAGGAACGGCTGCTGGAATTGGGTATGTCTAGTTTAACGAAGAGAAGGACGAGGGGGGACATGGTAGCAGTCTTCCAATATCTCAGGGGCTGCCCCAAAGAAGAGGGAGTCAAGCTATTCTCCAAAGCGCCTGAAGGCAGGACAAGAAGCAACGGATGGAAACTAATCGAGGAGAGAAGCAACCTAGAACTAAGGAGAAACTTCCTGACAGTGAGAACAATTAACCAGTGGAACAACCTGCCTCCAGAAGCGGTGAATGCTCCAACACTGGAAGTTTTTAAGAAGAGACTGGACAGACATTTGTCTGAAAGGGTATAGGGTTTCCTGCCTGAGCAGGGGGTTGGACTAGATGACCTCCAAGGTCCCTTCCAACTTTATTATTATTATTATTATTATTATTATTATTATTACTATTATTATTATTATTATTACTAGCTGTACCCGGCCACACGTTGCTGTGGCTCAGACAGGTTAAATGTTTTTACCTGTCACAGGTGTGACATCTATATAATAGTAGGTATATAAAAACACGTGCGTATTCGAATGCAACGTTGTGTCAAAATTTCAAAGCAATCGGTGAAGAACTTTCGGAGATTTAAGATTTTGAACAAACGAACATTTACATTTTTATTTATATAGATTATCATCATCATCATTATCATCATCATCATCAACATCATCATCATCATCATCATTAGCTTATATTTTATGGCATTCAAAAGCCTTGAAGATTCCTTTTTGGGGTTTCACTAGTCCAGGGGTTCCCAATCGGGGGTGCGAGACGATATTCTAGGAGGTGCGAAAACTTGGCTATTCAAAATTATAGCCTGTATGTATAATTCGTTGTCGTTATCTCGAACTTTGGTAAGGGGTGCGAGAATATATCAGAAGTGTTCTAGGGGCGGGGGGTATAGAAAAGGTTGGGAACCGCTGTGCTTGTCGGACAGTTGACAGAGGGGCAGGTTTTCGTATGCAGGTAATTGTCGACTTATCACTGTAGCTAGGGCCAGAATTTCTATTGCTAAAACAAGGTGGTCGTTAAACAAGCAACGAGCTTGATTGTACATCCTTTTTTGCCAAAGAAAAAAATCTTGGGCAACCACAACACCCCCCTCCCCCCGAAACCGAATGCCTGTCTTGGAAACCTACAGCAACGCAGGCAAACACACCATGCTCTCCCTTTTGCCAGCTCTGTCCTAAAATAGTAAATACAGCTCAGGGGGAAAATATCTCGATTTTGGAGAAAGGGAGGCTGTGGAGCAGCGCCCTCTGGTGGCTCACAACACTCCTGCAGGATTGGCACCCGGCATCATTTTGCAGCAGATCCTTGTTTATCATAGAATCATGGCGCTGGAAGGGACCCTTACAGGTCTTCTAGTCCAGGGCTTTTCAACCTTTTCACCCATTGTGCCACTTTTAGGATATGGCAACATCCGAGTACCATCAGTCGCCTAGCAAGGTGTCAAAAACCTGATGACCCCCCCAAAAGGAAAAAAAGTGATAAAGTACAGGTAGTCCTCGACTTACAACCGTTCGCTTAGTGACTGTTTGAAGTTACAATGGCACTGAAAAAAGTGCCCCCCAAGGCACAGCCGAGCAAGACACCTGCCTGCCCACCTGGTGGCGCTCTTCCTCCTGTCTGAAGTTTTCATTGTTGTGAGCATTTCTGTTGAGGATTGGCAGCGGGGGTGGGGTGGGGGGGGTGTTTGGTTTTATTCCCCCCGTCTGCTGGGTGGTTGCAGCAGGTGTTGGTCGCTTCACATGACCCTGGGACACTGTGACCGTCATAAATATGAATCAGTTGCCAAGCATCTGAATGTAAATCACAAGACCCTGGAGATGCTGCAACATTGCAGCTGATCGGCGCGTCTTCTGGGCTCAGCAGAAGCACCAGGATCAGCGCCGAGCTCCAGCTGGAGCCTGGCACTGATCCTGGCGCTTCCGCTGAGCCCTGACAGCCCTGGAGCTCCAGCTGTCTCTCGCTCAGGCTTGTGCGGTGCTGCCACCGGTTCAGGTCATTCCCCTCCCCCGCTACCACTTTTCTAGGATGGTCGCGTACCACCTGCCAGGTGCCAATGTATCACAGGTGGTACCTGTACCACTGGTTGAAAAGCCCTGGTCTAGTCCAACCTTGGCCACTTTAAGACAGGTGGACTTCAACTCCCAGAATTCCTCATGGCTGGCTGGGGAATTCTGGGAGTTGAAGTCCACAAGTCTTAAAAGTGGCCAAAGTTGGAGACCCTGACTTATGCCTTATCAACAAGACACTATTTCAAGCAAGGTACTCCCTTCTTCAGCTTCTCTCCCTTAGAAATTTACCTTTTAAAATGTCCCGTCCAGGGCAGCCTTTTTGCAAAAGGGCTTTGTTGTCCGATGCTACCAGCACCTTGAGCTGCTCGGCACGTGAGATATAATCGCTCACCTGGTCAAGAGGGGAAACAGGAAACAGAAGAGAGCTTTTAATGCTTTGCACCAAAGTAGGCGCCTTGCAAATTAATGGTGCCCGTTTTCAGTGGCGTAGCGTGGGTTGTCAGCACCCGGGGCAAGGCAAGTAATTTGCGCCCCCCCCCTCCACAGTGGGCGGCGACCCGGCGGCTCGGATCGGATTCGCACAGGCAGGGGCAGAGAGCTGCGAGTGCGAGCACGCCCCCCCAGATGTTGCGCCCGGTGCGGCCGGCCCCCCCTGCACCCCCCACACTACGCCTCTGCCCGTTTTGCTTCTTGAAATAAAGAAATAAACTGGGGCTCAGCACAGCCAAAGGGCTCTTGAGGTAAAATACTGCTAATAAATAGGCTGCTTCTGAGATTTACATATTGGTAAACTGCAGTGGGATCCTGTGTTTCTTAACTGTGGAGGCGTTTAAGATAGGTGGACTTCAACTTCCAACACTCTCCAGCCAGCCATGAGGAATTGTGGGAATTGAAGTCCACCTGTTTTAAAGTGACCAAGGTTGGAGACCCCTGGACTATTTATATTCTGTAAATATGGAAGTAAAATTGTTACTGCTGTTATATGTCTGGCCTTATGGCTGTAATAAACAGATTGATTGAAGACCTCCAAGGTCCCTCCCAGTCCCAGCCCCAGCTTGGCTGGCTGGCTGGCTGGGGAATTCTGGGAGTTGAAGTCCACCTGTCTTAAAGTTGCTAAGATTGAGAAACCTGGATTTTGGCATTGCTAAAAGCTGAAGAGGAATTAGGGAAAACTGTTGCGCCAAGTTATTCCCAGCTGGATTTAATTCCGACTAAATGTGTTTGCCTGAATAAATGTGTTTGCTGTATTTTTTGACGACTGGGGCTCCTTTATCAGTAAGACAGAATACCCATTTCCCCAAAACCGAATATTGGTGTGCCTATCAGTACAGCAAACTAGCTTATATTTATTAGGAGTTTGCCTAGCAGTAAAATTTATTTTGCTGACCCTATTCCTCAGCTCACTTTCAAGGCTAACTGCTTTTTAGACACGGCTTCCCAAGAGGAGACCGACTGGGAAAAAATGCTGGTGGGTCCCACCTATCTTCCTTGCCTAAGGCAGAAATCCTGGCCTAATCCTGCTTGCAAAGGAGCACTTTCACCTACCCCAAAAGTTTGCTTGAAAATTTAGCCATCGGGTCAGTTGGAACCTGGACGTTCGACTAACCTTGGATCGGATCGCTTCCTTCCGCTGGGCGTCTTGTTCATCTGAAGACAATAAGGGAGATGAAGAAGTGGGCAAGGCAGGCTGCGTATTACACCGAGGGGCAAACCCAAGGGAGTCTACCATAATTTGAATACTGGCAACCGTAATGGAGCCTGCCAATCGTGACGGTCGCAAAACGGGACGGTCATGCAAAAGACCTCATTTTACAACCTGTTTTTGCAGTGCTCGTTAAGGACACGCGGCAGTCGTTAAGCGAGCCAAGGGTTTGCTATGGAGGTGGTTTGCTGAAAACTGGACGTCCCTTTTTGGGAAAACACAGTCACATGACCCTAGGATGCTGCAAAATGGACATATATGTGGCCTGGTTGTGAAGCACCTGAAGTTTGGTCATGTGACTCCCAGGGGTGCATGTGACTGGCAGGACTTTGAATCTCGTTCGTAAGTAGCTCCCAGTAGCTCATAAGTCAGGGACTACCTGTTGGTGGCTTGGCAAGCCCCTTTTAAGGGTGATTTTTGCCAGCTAGTGTAGAAACAAGCAAAGAAGTGGATTCTAGGAAAATGAAAATCAGGCGGAGGCGGAGAAAATCTTGGGAGAATATGTTTGGGCAGCAAGAAATGAACGAAGTCGGGAAGAGGCTGGTCCCAAGTGAAAATAAATTGATTCCCCCAGACTCAAATGCAGGTCTACATAGAATCAGAGCTGGAAGGGACCTTAAAAGGTCTTCTAGTCCAATTCTCTGCCCAAGGCAGGAAATCCTATACCCGTGGTGGCGAACCTATGGCACGCGTGCCACAGGTGGCACGCAGAGCCCTCTCTGTGGGCACGCAGGCTGTCGCCCCAGTCCTAGGCCTTCAGCTGGGTTTTATAAAACCTTTTCGCTTTAGGCCTCCGCCGCTGTGTGCAAAAAAAAAAAAAGGTTCAATCAATCAGTCAATTTCAACTTCTCACGAAAAAAAAGATCTCGCAAAGTTGGAATTGATTGATTGAACTTTTTAGTCCCACCCAGTCTGCTATTACCACTGCAGCCACGCCCACCCAATGGGCCACACCCACCTAATGGGCCACGCCCATCCGGCACCCGACGATACATAAGTGGGTTTTGGGCTGCAGCTTGGGCACTCGGCCTCTAAAAGGTTCGCCATCACTGTCCTATACCATCCCAGTCAAATGGTTGTCCAATCTGATCTTTAAACCCTCCGGTGATGGAGCACCCACAACTTCTGGAGGCAAGCTGTTCCACTGATTAATTGTTCTCATTGTTAGGAAATTTCTCCTTAGTTATAGGTTGGATGTTTTTTTTCATAAGCTTCCACCTGTTATTTCTTGTCCTGCCCTCCGGAGCACTTTGTTTTTACTCAGAGTGGGTTGACTTACTCTAGAGGAAAGAAGGAAGGGGAAAGCAAAGAGCAACTGGGCTACTCACATCGTAAGGCAGGGACAAAGTACTCCAGAGCTTTGGAGTAGAGCGAAAGGGCGGTGGTCATGTCACCTTCTTGGTCCTTCTTGACCGCCTCCGTGACAAGCTTGGTCTGTAAAGAAGCAACGTAAGAGAAGAGATTGTGGGCCAAGGGGGTCCATCCTCTAAAACAGGGGTGTCCAACCTTGGCAGCTTTAAGATCTGTGGACTTCAACTCCCAGAATGTCCCAGCCAGATAACATCTGGAGGTGGCTCAGAGAGAGACCTCCCAAATCCACTGAACTGTGAGGAAGAGGAGGAACTGGTTTTTATATTTATGGATTTATAATCAGACTTGCAAGAGTTTGTGATTAGAGCCACTCTCAACAAAAGTAGTTTTAGCTTTTCTATGGAGTGGATTTCCTGGTCTGATCTATCTAGGTGGGGCTAGTAAATAGAGACCCACCTAGATTCTGCTGTAATAGTAAGTCATCTGCCAATGCTGAACTACACCTCTCCCCTTCTTTCCTTCCCTTTCTCTTTCCTTTCTTTTCTTCCTTCCTTTCTCTTTTCCTTCTTTCCCTTTCTCTTTCCTTCATTCCTCCCTTTCTCTTTCCTTCCTTTCTTCCCTTTCTCTTTTCTTTCCTTCCTTCCTTCCCTCCCTCTTCCTTCCTTCTCTTTTTTCCTTCTTTCCCTCCCTCCCCCTTTCCCTTCCTTCCTTCCCCTTTTTTCCTTCCTTCCTTCTTTTCCTTTCTTTTCCTTCCTTCCTTCCTTCCTCCCTCCCCTCCCCTCCCCTCCCCTCCCCTTCATTCTTACACACACAAACACATAGACCCCCATACTCAACCCTTTGCCACTACTCACTGCTTTCCCCAGACTTTCCGCGCTGGCCATGTGCTCCATGTCCACAAACGGGTGTGCAAAGAAGGCCTGGAAGGAGATCCGCTGCTGGGGGTCCCTTTGCAGAAGACGCTGCAGGAGATCCCGGCACTCCGGGGAGAGTCGGGGGCGGCTGGGAAGCTGGGAAGGAAAGGTGGAAGAAATCAGGTGAAGGCTTAAAGGTACCCCCACTTCTGACCAGGAGGATTTTCGATCACTCCGTGGGTAGCGAAGCTGATGAGATGTTCCAGGAAGTGGTGGGGATGGGAAGTTGTGCTTTGGGTCCCTTTGAGAATCTGGGAGACCCTGTGGATCCCTTCTCAGAAAAAATGCAGGGAGGAAGGGGGTGGGAATTAAAAGCAGCTTGCAAACCCCTGCGGTAAAACATCACAACCACAACTGACAAAGTCATCCCCACCTGCGGCCTTGCAGGGTTACCTCAACAGGGTGGCTGCTCCGGATCTTCTCCTCCAGCTCAGCAAACGATTTGGAGGCGAAAGGCGGCCGGCCAAAGAGAGCCTCTAAAAGGGGGGGGGGAGAAAGGTATCCTGGTTAAGGATCGGAGGTCTTGTGGAGACGCCTGAAAGAATCCTGCGGAAGCTGCAGGGAACGAAGCCCCGATCACTGCTTTCAAATCACTTTTCCTCCACTCTGCAAGCCCCACTCCCTTCTAGAACTGATGACGTTGCCTAGTTTGGTAATGAAACATCTGCGAGAAAATCACCAAGTTCAGACAGCACCAAAAAGCTCACCATTCTACGATCTTTAGCTGAGCTTGCAATTCCATTATGAAATGAAGACCATGGTGGGAAGACTGCATTCACAACACTCCCGTCATTGAAGATGAACTTAACAAATAACAGGAGTTGGAAGGGACCTTGGAGGTCTTCTAGTCCGACCCCCTGCTCAGGCAGGAAACCCTATACCATTTCAGACAAATGGCTGTCCAGTCTCTTCTTAAAAACTTCCAGTGTTGGAACATTCACCGCTTCTGGAGGCAGGTTGTTCCACTGGTTAATTGTTCTCACTGTCAGGAAGTTTCTCTTTAGTTCCAGGTTGCTTCTCTCCTTGATTAGTTTCCACCCGTTGCTGCTTGTCCTGCCTTCAGGGGCTTTTGGAGACTAGGTTGACCCCCATGATAGACTGCTATCGTGTCATCTCCTAGTCCTTATTTTCATTAAACTAGACATACCCAATTCCTACATCCACAACTTCTGGAGGCGAGGCAAGTTATTCCACTGATTAATGGACTTATTAATATACATATGTTTCATTTTTAACGTGTGCCAGTGTGTTCACAGAACAAAGTGACAATAAAGGTTATCTTATCTATCTTATCTTATCATTTTATCTACCCTCTCATCTCATCTACTTATCTATCCTCTCCCATCCCATCCCATCCCATCTTATCTGTCTTACCTTATCATTTTATCTATCCTATCCTCTCATCTCATCTCCTCTTATCTTATCATCTCTTATCTTACCATCTATCTCATCTTATCTTATCTCTTATCTTATCATCTTATCTCTCCTCTCCTCCCATCCCATCTATTTTACCTTATCATCTTATCTATCCTTTCCTCTCCTCTCCTCCCATTCCATCTTATCTATCTTACCTTATCATCTTATCTATCCTCTCCTCTCTTCTCCTCTCCTCTCTTCCCATCCCAACCTATACTCTCCTATCATCCTATCTATTATCCTCTCCTCTCCTCTCCTCTCCTCTCCTCTTATCTTATCATCTTATCTTACCATAGAGGATGACGCCCACTGACCACAGGTCTACCCGGGCATCGTATTGCCGATTGCACACCATTTCTGGCGCCATATAAAGAGGCGAACCTCTCAGCACGTGCTTCTCGTCCCTGGGGGACATGTGCTGTGCAAATCCAAAATCTAGGGAGAAAGAGGGAGCATTGATTAAAAGTCTTCAAAGCAGGATTCATCCCTGCATCCCCGGGGAAATCACGATGTACGTGTGGACCTCAAGGTATGATCATTCATTTACCAATCATTCGGGGACTGTCGAAAAAGTGCTTTATAGCTGCTCCTCGCATTTACGACCGACACGGTAAAGTCAAACCCTACCAATTTTGTTACTTGTGAGCAAAATCCACTTTAAGGGATGTTAATAAGAAATTGAGCACAGCCGTAGCCCGATGTTTCGCTCCTTCCCATACCTGCCAGCTTGAGATGAGATTTCTCCAAGGAACTCAGTAGGATATTTTGAGGTTTGAGGTCCAGATGGCAGATATTCTTATCGTGAAGGAATTTCAAGGCACAAGCTGCTTTGAATAAAAAAAAAAAAGAAAGGAAATGCACTCCGTAACAGTCCATATTCTTGAGGACTAGATGCCTAAGCCAGTGTTTCTCAATGTCCGCAACTTTCAGAGGGGTGGACTTCAACTCCCAGAATTCCCCAGCCAGCAAGTTGAAGTTCAACCCTCTTAAAGAAACACTGCTCTAAACCAGGAGTATCCAACTTTGCCCACCTTAAGACATGTGGACTTCAACTCCCAGAATTCCCCAGCCAGCCACGGGGAATTCTGGGAGTTGGAAGTCCACAAGTTTCTCTCCGTATTCCTCACCCAGTTGTTGTAGAAATATACAAGCCACCTTTTCGGGAAGAATCCTCCGGCTACGGATGAAACGGGACAGATCACCTCCAGGACAATATTCCATGATTAAGTAGATGTATTCCTTGTCCCACTAAAAGAGAGGGGGTGGGGAAATCCATCCAGTTTATCAAAAGCACATCTACTTTCCCATTCCCATTGAGCCAACCTCTTTCCTCCCACCCACCAAGTTTCTAGTCCTTATGGAGGCAATTTGGGTGATACCTAGTCCCAGTGGGAGTTATTGCTGAGAATTGCATCGGTCAGTCTTAGGAGGTGGTGCTCTAATTAGCTTGGTCAAAGAAATGCCTGCAGAGCCTTAGCTAGTAGTTACAACGGCACTGAAAAAAGGGACTTACGACTAGTCCTCACACTTCTAACTGCACTCAATCACAGCCCAAAGGCCCCCCCCCCTTCTGATTTGCACCTGGAAGTCCTTTAACTCCACAATGTGGGGGTGCCGGACGTTTTTGAGGATTTCGATTTCGGTCAGCAGGTTTTCGACAGAGGCCTTGTTGAGATTCTTCTTACTCACGCATTTGATGGCCACCACTTCCCGGGAGTTCTTCTAAGAAGGCAGAAAGGAAAAGAGTTTGGAATTTTCTAGTAAGGTTTTTATTTTATATTTTTTTAGCTTTTTAAAATGCTTTTTTAAACCTTAGGTATTTTATATTTTTTAGCTTTATATATATATATTTTTAACCTTGGGTATTTTATATTTTTAAGCTTTATATATATATATTTTAACCTTGGGTATTTTATATTTTTAAGCTTTTTAAAATGTTTTTTTTTAACTTTGGGTATTTTATATTTTTTAGCTTTTTAAACATTTTTTAACCTTGGTTATTTTATATCTTTTAGCTTTTTTTTAAAAAAAAAATTAACCTTGGGTATTTTATATTTTTTAGCTTTTAAATTTTTTTTTAACCTTGGGTATTTTATATTTTTTAGCTTTTTAGAATGTTTTTTTTAACCTTGACTATTTTATATTTTTTAGCTTTTTAAACATTTTTTTAACCTGGGTTATTTTATATCTTTAGCTTTTTTTTTAAAAAAAAAATTAACCTTACGTATTTTATATTTTTTAGCTTTTAAAATGTTTTTTTTTAACCCTGGGTATTTTATATTTTTAGGTTTTTTTAAAATGTTTTTTTAACTTTGGGTATTTTATATTTTTAAGCTTTTTAAACATTTTTTTAACGTTAGTTATTTTATATTTTTAAGCTTTTTAAAATGATTTTTTAACCTAGGGTATTTTATAATTTTTAGCTTTTTTAAATGGTTTTTTTTTTTTAAAATTAGGGTATTTTATATTTTTTAGCTTTCTAAAATATGTTTTTAACCTTGGATATTTTATATTTTTTAGCTTAACATTATTTTTTTTTAAACTCTGGGTACTTGTAGGGGAGATGGGTTGGAATAAAAACTGAATACATAAATACATTTAATCAATAGATGCCCCTCTGCTCCTCCTTATTTTTAAAGTGCTAACAAAATAATAGAGTTGGGTTTTTTTTGGGGGGGGGGCTTTCATGAAAAATGCAGCAGTCTTTCCTTGCTCTCATTTGGTCATCCTGCACCACTCCAGGCATGCTTCCACTTTCATTTCCAGCCCGATCCACAGATCATCCGTGCGCCCCAGAACACTCTCTTTCTTGGGCGGGGAAGGGGGGGTCCATCCTAATTTTTCCAAAGTGGGAAGAGACCCCCACCCCACCCCAAGACCACAACCTTTAGGAAACCCCAGAGGGAAGGAGGTGGGGGGGGGTCTCAATCATCCCACCCACCCCCAGTTTCCCTCCCTTTGCGCGCGCGCCCCCCAACCCAGTGAGCGCCAGGAGCGGCGCGCGGGCTGAGCTCCTTCCAGGTAGACTTCCCGGCGCTGGGGAGGCTCCACTTCGGAGCCCCACCAAGAGGCGGCTCCGGCCCGGCCCCGCGTTACCTTCCGGTAGGCTTTGAAGACGGTGGCGTAGGTGCCGCTGCCCAGCCGCTCGGTCAGCAGGAAGTCTTCCAGCTGCGGAGGCGCCCAGCCGGCCCCGGCCATCCCCGCGCAGCGCCGGCAGAAGCCAGGCGGCCGGGCCGGGCTGGCCTCTCCGAATCCCCCGCAGGAGGAGGAGGAGGAGGAGGAGGAGGCGGCGGCGGACGAGGCTCCTCCCGCTCCGCTTCCTGCTGGGCAGAGCCGAGCCAGCCGGGCGCCGAGAAGCGCAGCCGCCCCGCGCGCAACCGCCGGCTGGCAGCGGGCTTCCCCGGCGTGGGGGAGGGAGGAGAAGGACCGGGGGGGGGGGACTTGCTCCGGGGTAGAGACGGGCAGGGAGCCCCCGGCGCCGGTTTGAGCCGCTTTGCGCCAGGCGAGGGAAGGCACCCGGTTAGACGTCAGGAGAGGCAGGCGGTGAGTTCTAGTTCCACTTTCGGCAGGGCGGCGGGGTTGGGTGACTTTGAGCAGATCACTAAGCGGACGGAGAGCTCGTCTAGTCCCGCTTTAGGCGTGCAAAGGCGGCTGGGTGACCAGGGGCCAATCCCCAGGAGACGGGGAGTTCTAGTCCCGCTTTAGGCATGAAAGGCAGCTAGGTGACTTTAAGCAGATTACTAAGCAGATGGCGAGTTCTAGTTCCCCTTTAGGCGTGGAAAGGTGGCTGGGTGACCTTGGGCCAATCACCAGGAGACGGGGAGTTCTAGTCCCACCTTAAGTATGAAAGGCAGCTGGGTGACCAGGGGCCAATCACCAGGAGACAGTGAGTTCTAGTCCCGCTTTAGGCATTAAAGACGGCTGGGTGACCTTGGCCCAATCCCCAGGAGACGGAGAGTTCTAGTCCCGCTTTAGGCATGAAAGGTGGCTGGGTGACCAGGGGCCAAACACCAGGAGACGGTGAGTTCTAGTCCCGCTTTAGCCATGAAAGTTGGATGGTGACCTTGGGAACAGTCCCTCTCTTTGCCCAACCCCCCCCCCAAATTCAGGGTTTTTGTAGTGGGGAAAATAGGAAGAGGGACTATTAGATACGGTCTCTGCCTTGAGACTTGGTATTGTCTTCTTCTTGTTGTTGTTAGTTGTGAAGTCGCGTCTGATCCATTGCGACCCCATGGACAACGTTCCTCCAGGTCTTCCTGTCCTCTACCATCTTCTGGAGTCCATTTAAGTTCACGCCTCCTGCTTCAGTGACTCCATCCAGCCACCTCATTCTCTGTCGTCCCCTTCTTCTCTTGCCCTCCATCTTTCCCAGCATCAGGCTCTTCTCCAGTGAGTCCTTCCTTCTCATTAGATGGCCAAAGTATTTGAGTTTCAACTGCAGGATCCGGCCTTCTAAAGAGCAGTCGGGGTTGATCTCTAGGACTGACCGGTTTGATCGCCTTGCAGTCCAGGGGACTTGCAGGAATCTTCTCCAGCACCAGAGTTCAAAGGCCTCAATTCTTTGGCGCTCAGCCTACGTTGCAACTGGGAAAACTGGTGTTGTGTTACAAAGTCATAAAATTGGAGGGTGTGCAAACAAGCCACCGAGACTCAGTCTGTCACCGGGTACTTGAAAATGGTCTCTTGAAGCTAACCCATCCTTGGGAGCTGCCTTCAGAAATGAGTTTGCATCGTTCCCTCAAGATCTTCAGGAACAGAATATCACAAGGCGACAAGGCAATAAAAGAAACGCAGGTGCTCCCGGAGCTTAATGCCAGTCAAAGAAACGCACAATTACAAACAAACAAAAAAAAACCCGAGACGTTTCTACTAATTCTTGATATTTTTATTCTGCATTTAATAACAAACAAAAGTTTGACATATACATTTTTTTTACAGGGACAAAAAAAAAAAATAGAGGCGGAAAATACATCCTAGAGGGGAAGATTCTTTTTTTTTTCTTTTTTTAAAAAAAATCTCATTTCTGCCATCATTACATATCTTCAAAGAATAATAAAATAAAAAAGAGAGACAGAAACCAAGAGATACTTCCCTGGGATACATCCAACCTCACAAAGGTTTGGAAACATCTATTGGGGGGGGAACCCCCCAAAACATCTTATGTATTTTGGGGGAGGGGAGAAAGAGACACCAGGTTTACCTAAATGAGTAAAAAGCGAGGGGAAAAAATTGTTTAGCGAGACTGCAGCCTCATCTTAGTTCTCTGAACATTTCCCCCTTCATCAGATCTATTCAAAGCTCCTTCTAAGCCTCTGGTGTGCATCTTAGATCGCTTAAATTAGGTCGACGGAAGTAACCAAAGAGTATTTAGTGTTTTTTGAGACCTAGATCCCCAATTTCTACTTGAGCAATCGATCAAGCCTATCAGATGGGGGAAACTGAGGTTTTCCTTTTACACTGATTCGTTCGCAGAGGACTCAAAACAGGCCTTTGAGGAGACACCGAATGTTTTTAACAGCTGTCAATCATCGCTGGGGTTGAATAACAAGACAGTAAGATTTTGGACGTTAAGAATGGCCTGCCATCCATTCTGCCCCAAATAAGCCTTGGCTAAAACCATGGTCTCTCTCTCCAAACTATTATTTTGAAATCAGAGGTGCCGGCAACTGAAAAATCTGATAAAAAATCAGAGGAGATGTTTCCATAGGCCAATTTATTTTTGGGGGGAGAACTAGGGGCTTTTGCTAACATGCTCTTTTTGAAGAACTGTTTGGCAGTTGTATTGAAGCTGGGCGAGGAAGGCAGAGAGACCAAACCAGATAGGACAGCATTGAGTAAAATCAACACCGGATTACCCAAATTAGAAATATTTGCCCTCTTCATCTCAATGTTTGCTCCGCTGTTTAACTTGAAAGCCTCATCCCCTCCTTTCACATTCCAGGTTGCTAGCTTCTCAGGGGCCAGTGTGGCTGGTGAATAAGCCTTTATCCTCCCCAACAATCTGCAACGGTTCAACCCCAAATAGGAAACCTGGTTTTAGTGGCTTTAGGGAGGGAGGGGGAAAAAGCAAGGAGTGTCCTTCAGAAATTGTCTTCCGTATCTCCCAGAAAACACACACTAGGGGGAAATGGCCATGCGCTCCTCACCCTACGCTGGCTGGCAGCTAACGAGTCTTCGGCTAATTAAAAATCAACAAGGACAGCAGCTGGGACGATGAGGAGAAGGGAAGTGATTGTTCATTGACGCTTCCAGTGGGAACGGCAAGAGTGCCAGACTGCTTTTCCCCCAAACGCCGGCAACGGAAGAAATGGAAAGCGCAAGAAATAAGTCAAAAAGATGTATATTGGAAAGGAGAGAGGGAGAGAGGAAGGGAAGGGGGGGGGGGAGGAAAATCACACAAAAGTTAGACACCCTAATCTTTGCACTTTCCCACGAGACACGGATGGAGAACAGGGCAAGGTTTCAGAGAAAGCTCCCGGCCAGTCTCTTGGGAGTTAAGACTATCCCGCCCGCCACCCCGTGGGGAGAGAACCGCCTGAACGTTGAGGATCAGGTACCATCCGGAAGGGAAGCAGGNGGGCAGGGAGCCCCCGGCGCCGCTTTGGGCCAGGCGAGGGAAGGCACCCGGTTAGACGTCAGGAGAGGCAGGCGGTGAGTTCTAGTTCCACTTTCGGCAGGGCGGCGGGGTTGGGTGACTTTGAGCAGATCACTAAGCGGACGGAGAGCTCGTCTAGTCCCGCTTTAGGCGTGCAAAGGCGGCTGGGTGACCAGGGGCCACAATCCCCAGGAGACGGGGAGTTCTAGTCCCGCTTTAGGAATGAAAGGCAGCTAGGTGACTTTAAGCAGATCACTAAGCAGATGGCGAGTTCTAGTCCCACCTTAAGTATGAAAGGCAGCTGGGTGACCAGGGGCCAATCACTAGGAGACAGTGAGTTCTAGTCCCGCTTTAGGCGTGCAAAGGCGGCTGGGTGACCAGGGGCCAATCACCAGGAGACGGGGAGTTCTAGTCCCGCTTTAGGCATGAAAGGCAGCTAGGTGACTTTAAGCAGATCACTAAGCAGATGGCGAGTTCTAGTTCCCCTTTAGGCGTGGAAAGGTGGCTGGGTGACCTTGGGCCAATCACCAGGAGACGGGGAGTTCTAGTCCCACCTTAAGTATGAAAGGCAGCTGGGTGACCAGGGGCCAATCACCAGGAGACAGTGAGTTCTAGTCCCACTTTAGGCGTGCTAAGGCGGCTGGGTGACCAGGGGCCAATCACCAGAAGACGGTGAGTTCTACTCCCGCTTTAGGCATGAAAGGCAGCTAGGTGACTTTAAGCAGATCACTAAGCAGATGGCGAGTTCTAGTTCCCCTTTAGGCTTGCAAAGGCGGCTGGGTGACCTTGGGCCGATCACCAGGAGACCATGAGTTCTAGTCCCACCTTAAGTATGAAAGGCAGCTGGGTGACCAGAGGCCAATCACCAGGAGACAGTGAGTTCTAGTCCCACTTTAGGCATTAAAGATGGCTGGGTGACCTTGGCCCAATCACCAGGAGACGGAGAGTTCTAGTCCCGCTTTAGGCATGAAAGGTGGCTGGGTGATCGGGGCCAATCACCAGGAGACGGTGAGTTCTAGTCCCGCTTTAGGCATGAAAGTTGGGAACAGTCCCTCTCTTTGCCCAACCCCCCCCCCCAAGTCAGGGTTTTTGTAGTGGGGAAAATAGGAAGAGGGACTATTAGATACGGTCTCTGCCTTGAGTTATTGATAAAGGTGGATATAAATTAACAAACCCAAGCATGGCCTTCGGCATTCTTGGGGAACAAAGCCTATGGGAGGGCCTGGGGTGTCCTCTGGCAGCTCCGTTTGGAGGGATCCCCCATCTCTAAACTTCTCTCTCACCCACTCACTCACACAGAACTTGTGCAAACCCAGCCTGTGTTAAGTTTGTGACTTGGTATTGTCTTCTTCTTGTTGTTGTTAGTTGCGAAGTCGCGTCTGATCCATTGCGACCCCATGGACAACGTTCCTCCAGGTCTTCCTGTCCTCTACCATCTTCTAGAGTCCCTTTAAGCTCACGCCTACTGCTTCAGTGACTCCATCCAGCCACCTCATTCTCTGTCGCCCCCTTCTTCTCTTGCCCTCAGTCTTTCCCAGCATTAGGCTCTTCTCCAGTGAGTCCTTCCTTCTCATTAGGTGGCCAAAGTACTTGAGTTTCAACTTCAGGATCTGGCCTTTTAAAGAGCAGTCAGGGTTGATCTCCTCTAGGACTGACCGGTTTGATCGCCTTGCAGTCCAGGGGACTCGCAGGAGTCTTCTCCAGCACCAGAGTTCAAAGGCCTCAATTCTTTGGCGCTCAGCCTACGTTGCAACTGGGAAAACTGGTGTTGTGTTACAAAGTCATAAAATTGGAGGGTGTGCAAACAAGCCACCGAGGCTCAGTCTGTCACAGGGTACTTGAAAATGGTCTCTTGAAGCTAACCCATCCTTGGGAGCTGCCTTCAGAAATGAGTTTGCATCACTCCCTCAAAATCTTCAGGAACAAAATATCACAAGGCGACAAGGCAATACAAGAAACGCAGGTGCTATGGGGCTTAATGCCGGTCAAAGAAACGCACAATTACAAACAAACCAAAAAAAACCCACGACGTTTCTACTAATTCTTGATATTTTTATTCTGCATTTAATAACAAACAAAAGTTTGACATATACATTTTTTTTACAGGGACAAAAAAAAAAATAGAGGCGGAAAATACATCCTAGAGGGGAAGATTCTTTTTTTTTTCTTTTTTTAAAAAAAATCTCATTTCTGCCATCATTACATATCTTCAAAGAATAATAAAATAAAAAAGAGAGACAGAAACCAAGAGATACTTCCCTGGGACGTACTGGGATACATCCAACCTCACAAAGGTTTGGAAACATCTATTGGGGGGGGGAACCCCCCAAAACATCTTATGTATTTTGGGGGAGGGGAGAAAGAGACACCAAGTTTACCTAAATGAGTAAAAAGCGAGGAAAAAAAATTGTTTAACGAAACTGCAGCCTCATCTTAGTTCTCTGAACATTTCCCCCTTCATCAGATCTATTCAAAGCTCCTTCTAAGCCTCTGGTGTGCATCTTAGATCGCTTAAATTAGGTCGACGGGAGTAACCAAAGAGTATTTAGTGTTTTTTGAGACCTAGATCCCCAATTTCTACTTGAGCAATCGATCAAGCCTATCAGATGGGGGAAACTGAGGTTTTCCTTTTACACTGATTCGTTCGCAGAGGACTCAAAACAGGCCTTTGAGGAGACACCGAATGTTTTTAACAGCTGTCAATCATCGCTGGGGTTGAATAACAAGACAGTAAGATTTTGGACGTTAAGAATGGCCTGCCATCCATTCTGCCCCAAATAAGCCTTGGCTAAAACCATAGTCTTTCTCTCCAAATAATTATTTTGAAATCAGAGGTGCTGGCAACTGAAAAATCTGATAAAAAATCAGAGATGTTTCCATAGGCCAATTTTTTTTTTTTTTTTTTGAGAACTAGGGGCTTTTGCTAACATGCTCTTTTTGAAGAACTGTTTGGCAGTTGTATTGAAGCTGGGCGAGGAAGGCAGAGAGACCAAACCAGATAGGACAGCATTGAGTAAAATCAATACAGGATTACCCAAATTAGAAATATTTGCCCTCTTCATCTCAATGTTTGCTCCGCTGTTTAACCTGAAAGCCCCATCCCCTCCTTTCACAATCCAGGTTGCTAGCTTCTCAGGGGCCAGTGTGGCTGGTGAATAAGCCTTTATCCTCCCCAACAATCTGCAACGGTTCAACCCCAAATAGGAAACCTGGTTTTAGTGGCTTTAGGGAGGGAGGGGGAAAAAGCAAGGAGTGTCCTTCAGAAATTGTCTTCCGTATCTCCCAGAAAACACACACTAGGGGGAAATGGCCATGCGCTCCTCACCCTACGCTGGCTGGCAGCTAACGAGTCTTCGGCTAATTAAAAATCAACAAGGACAGTAGCTGGGACGATGAGAAGGGAAGTGATTGTTCATTGACGCTTCCAGTGGGAACGGCAAGAGTGCCAGACTGCTTTTCCCCCAAACGCCGGCAACGGAAGAAATGGAAAGCGCAAGAAATAAGTCAAAAAGATGTATATTGGAAAGGAGAGAGGGAGAGAGGAAGGGAACCCCCCCCTCCTTTTAGTGTGTTTTCAATCTGTGGGATTAGAAACGTGAAAGGGTGCTCTGTGCCTACCTCTTGTCCCGTTCCAAAGTCTCTTTCGAGGGCCGGTCAGAGAACCCTCAATTCTGATAGGGCGGGCGGTGGGGCACCCCTCTCTTGGCGGACTTGCAACTCCTAGTCCATGGTAGGCCTTCCCTTCGTCCACCCTCGCTGGGGAATTTCAGTTTCCCCGGAAAGCATTCTGAGCCGCCGTGGAAGCTGCCCCGCTAGCGGCCGTCTGAAAGCTCCTGTTGCTGAGGATGCCTTGGGAGAATTCTTCCTGGGCTCTCTGGAAGCTGGCGCCGGTCCGGCGATAGAGCGAGTGGACCTTTGGGAGTGGACAAAGCAAGGTGAGAACTTCGGTTAAAAGCCCCAGCGGGAGGTCCAGAGCTGGCTCCGTTCACCCCCTGTTCCAGCGGAGAAGACCACCACCCAACCGCAGCATGATGGGGGATGGCACTCTGGCCAGTTCTGCAAATGTTGCATGCGTCAACTTACGACCCTTCATTTAGCAACCATTTAAAGCAGTGTTTCTCAACCTTGACAATTTTAAGGCATGTGGACTTCAACTCCCAGAATTCCACAGCCAGCAATGCTGGCTGTGGAATTCTGGGAGTTGAAGTCCACATGCCTTAAAATTGTCAAGGTTGAGAAACACTGATTTAAAGTGATGGGGGTGCTGGTCCTCCTGCTTAACAAGTGTCGCAGCATCCCCCTGGCCAGTTTTGTTCAACAAATCATGGCTTAGTAACCACGAATGTAGTACTAATGGGGCAAATGCCCACAGAGTCATGACAAAAATATTCTAGAACAGAGGTCCCCAACTTTTTGGGCACCGGGGACCGGTTCCGTGGAGAGAGGTTTTTCCACGGACCGGAGAGTGCGTGGTTTTGTGTGCTGCCTACATCCCGTGGATGCGGCTTTGTTTGTGTGGACCGGTTGCTGGCATGCTGCGGCCCGGTACTGATCCATGGACTGGGGGTTGGGGACCCCTGTTTTAGAAACATATGAGTAGTCCTCAGCTTACAACAGTTCAGTTAGTGACACAACGGCACTGAAAAAAGCGACTTACCACTGTTTTTCACACTGACAACCGTTGCAGCATCCCCATATGGGGGTCAGGTGATCAAACCAACCCATATTTATGACAGCTGCAGTGTCCCGGGGTCACGTGATCCCCTTTTGTGACCTTTTGACAAAGCCAATGGGGAAGTGAGTTTCCCTTAACAATTGGGGCGACTCACTTATCCACTGCGGTGATTTTACTGAAGAACCGTGGCAACCCAAGAGGTAAAAGGGGGAAAAACTCACAGCTAACGTCTCGCTTAGCAACATAAATTTTGGGCTCAATTGTTTTATTGTACTGTGAGTGATACCGAGTTTATAGGACAGCATATATTCTCCCCTTATTAGAGAGATTGCCAGGGAGGGCAGACAATTTTTATGTAGGTTTTCTCCTGCAGGACTCAAAACCCTTCTATCACGCATGCAGTGGCAAAATACTGTGTTGCGGCCATGTCCACAAGAAAAAAATTGGTTACAGATCTATAGCCGTCCACTTGTGCCAATTTTTTGGGAGGTATCTCTAATAATGTTTGGAACATTATATTTACTCACACGCTAATCGGCTATCCACTCACGTAAACTAGGGAGTGACCCTAACATTTTGAGAACATGTATTTTCTTAACAGGGATGTTATTTACTATTAATGATGTTGTTATTATTATTATTATTATTATTATTATTATTATTATTATTTAATATATTGTAAAAAGTGATGGCTATTGCTGGTCTACGACCATAATAAAGTTATTTGATTTGGGCTCAATTGTGGTCGTAAGTCGAGGACAACCTGTCATCAGTGGGGCAGGCAACTAGGCTCCTTTCGGATATTCGGGGAGGTGGGATCTGTCAGCCCCACTTGGCCTAGAAAAAGGGCAGGGAGGGAGGTGGTGACCTCCAATTGCTGCAGGGTTAAATCTGCTTTTTCTTCGTGGGAAGAGGGAGGAAGGCTACTTAAAGATCCACATGGCAATGACTGCAGGACTCTAATCCAGGGCTTTTCAACCAGGGGTACAGGTACCCCCTGTGGTACATTGGCACCTGGCAGGTGGTACGCGACCAGCCTAGAGAAGTGGTAGTGGGGGGGGGGGATGAGCTGAACCAATGGCAGTACTCCACAAGCCTGAGCGAGAGACGGCTGGAGCTGCAGGGATGTCAGGGCTCAGCGGAAGCGCCAGGATCAGCGCCAGGCTCCAGCTGGAGCTCGGCGCTGATCCTGGCTCTTCTGCTGAGCCCAGAAGATCAGCAGGAATGTTGCAGCATCTCCAGGGTCTTGTTGCAGCATCTCCAGGGTCTTGTGATTTACATTCAGATGCTTGGCAACCGATTCATATTTATGACGGTCACAGTGTCCCAGGGTCATGTGAAGTGACCAAAACCTGCTGCAACCACCCAGCAGACAGAGGGAATAAAAACCAAACACCCCCCACCCCACCCCCGCTGCCAATCCTCAACAGAAATGCTCACAACAATGAAAACCTCGGACAGGAGGAAGAGCGCCACCGGGTGGGCAGGCAGGTGTCTTGCTCGGCTGTGGCTTGGGGGACACTTTTTTCAGTGCCATTGTAACTTCGAACAGTCACTAAGCGAACTGTTGTAAGCTGAGGACTATCTGTACTTCATCACTTTTTTCCTTTTTTTTTTTTTTTGGTCATCAAGTTTTTGACCCCTTGCTAGGCGACTGGTGGTCCTCGGATGTTGCCATATCCTAAAAGCCCTGATCTAAACCACTGTCAGTCATTTGTCTTTCTGCAGGCAACTCACTCGCTTCAGCAAGAAGATGGAGAGAATGGCGCCGGTTGTGAAGAACACGGCCACCACCATCATGATAATCTTCACGGCCCAGTTTGTGGTCATGGAGAGGGCCAAAATCCAGCCGCTGAAGGGGGAAAAAAAAAAGGAAGGGGGGGATATTGAACGAGCAGGAATTCAATTGCACGGAGAAGGGAGAATCAATACTGCGGAGGAAGGAGGCCAGCTGTGTCAAAGGACCACCCGATTCCCTTGGAGGTTCCTAAGAAGCTACTTGGAAGAATAAACCGACGTCTCTGCCACAGACTCCGCTCTAAAGAGAGCAGTCTGGTCTAAAAGGGCTCAGGCTCTCACTGGTGGTAGCCAGGAATATGTGTCTAGGGCAGTGGTGGCGAACCTATGGCACGGGTGCCAGAGACGGCACTCAGAGCCCTCTCTGTGGGCACGCGCGCCATCGCCCCAGTCCTTCAGCTGGGTTTTATAAAACCTTTTCGCTTTAGGCCTCCGCCACTGTGTACAAAAAAAAAAAGGTTCAATCAGTCAATTTCAACTTCTCGCGGGAAAAAAAAATCTTGCAAAGTTGGAATTGATTGATTGAACTTTTTAGTCCCACCCAGTCTGCCGTTACCACCACAGCCACGCCCACCCAATGGGCCACGCCCACCCAGCACCCGACGACACATAGTGGGTTCTGGGTTGCAGTTTGGGCACTCGGCCTCTAAAAGGTTCGCCATCACTGGTCTATGGAGACTGTCAGTCATCCAGGTCATGGTTGTCTCAAAGGTGCGTTTTCAAAAGGCAATTCGACTTTTCTTGGTTTTTCCTGGAAAACCTCCTTCGCTTCTCATCCAAGAAGCTTCGTCGGTTCTGGGTTTACTCCTGGTATAAGCCAGACATATGCAACCAACTGAATCTGCTAAGTCCACTTTGTCCGAAAGCTGGACTGCTCGGGGCTTCTCTGTGGTTCTCTCCCCCTCCCTGGTTGACTTTGTCCGGTCAAATGATTTCAGGACACACACACAGACTACCTCCTACCCCAGATTTGATTCGGTCGGTTTCTTGAGGAAGAAAAAAGAGGAAGGTTACGGAGATGAAGGTTGAGGACCGCTAAGTCCAGAATGCCTTGAATGAGTGAGAACTGAAAACACAGCCAGGGATGGAAAGAGGCAGAAAAAAGGGTGGGGAAGAGAGCGCAGGAGGGAGAGAAAGAGGGGATAGGGGAGAGAGGGAGAGGCAGAGAAGGAGAAAGCAGGAGGGAGGGAGAAGGAGAGAAAGGGAAAGGGGAGATGGAGAGGGTGAAAGGGAGAAAGTGGGAGGGAGGGAGAAGGAGGGAAAGGAGAGGGAGAGGGTGAAAGGGAGAAAGCGGGAGGGAGGGAGGAGAGAAAGGGAAAGGGGAGAGGGAGAAGGGGAGAGAATGGGAGAGGCAGAGGGAGGGAGGGAGAGAAAGGGAGAGACAGAGAGGGAGAAAGTGGGAGGGAAGGAGAAGGAGAGAAAGGGAAAGGGTGAGATGGGGAAGGGGAGAGGGAGAAAGTGGGACAGTGAGAGGAAGGAGAGAGAATGGGAGAGGCAGAAGGAGGGAGAGGGAGAAAGCGGGAGGGAGGGAGAAGGAGAGAAAGGGAAAGGGGAGAGGGAGAAGGGGAGAGGCAGAGAGGGAGAGAGGGAGAAAGAGAGCGAGAGGGAGAGTGAAAGGGAGAGAGAAGGGGAGAGGAAGAAGGGGACAGAGAGAAAGGGAGAGGCAGAGAGAGCGTACACCATCCAGAGATCAGAAAACATGCAAGGGGAAGGGGTGAGCACAGCACGGGTGGGATGCATGTGAGAAGGTTAGAAGAAATACAGGCCTTTTGGGCGAGGAGTGAGGGCAGGAAGCATGGAGTTAGAGGTGCTTCAGCTGGGATCTGTGGAAGCCGCAGACCAGGAGAAAAAAAAAAACAGAAGAGGCTTTAGAAAAGGGTAAGTAGAGAGCCCCCCCCCAAGGCAGCAGTTCTCTTCGTCTGTCAGCAAAAGGCAGATGTTCTGTCCGTCAGGGCTTTGGGGTAGCCCCGAGGCTTACCTGCTCCCCCAGTTAGGGATACCGACAGCCTGGACGACGAGGGTGATTACTTGGCAAAAAAATATGAAGAAGAAGAAGAAGAAACTGAAGGAGCTGTCAGACCTGTGAAGAGACAGGGAGAAAGTCAAGCCAGGGGCCGTCCCATGTGATAATTTCACTGAAGGCCCCTTTCAACTGTGGGAAGTCAGTCCCCCCCCCCTCAGAGAAGGAAATATTAAAAGGGCAGAAAAATATATTTCCTCAAAGGATCTTAAAGAGGCAAAAAAACATGCCCCAAGTCTCCCTCCCCCAAGCAGAAACCAGCTCTGTAGAAATGCAGATGTAATAATCCATTCAGAAAGGTTGGAGCCCTCCAGCTAGAAGCTTAGGAAGACAAAGACACCTAAAATCTACATACCCCACCCAAACTCTAAGACAGGATATAATAGGATTAACCCACCACCATCACAATACCAGAAAGGCACACTCAGACTCAGGTCAAAGTACATGACACAGGAAATACAAAGCAGGAAATTCAAACAGGAACAGGAAATAACCTCAAGAGCCCCAGAGGGTATAAAAACCCACTCCCTACATGTGCTCTCTCTCTTTTCTTCCAGAGCCATCTTTCTGTCTGGCTCTCCTTTTCAATAAACTGCAACCTTCTTTCTAAAGCAGTCGCCATGTTGTTTATTCCCGGCTTGGACTGGACCCTGATGAACATTTTTCCTTCAACACAATATTAGATGCCGCCAGCCCTGCCCTCCGGGAGGGACATGCTACTTGCCTGAAAGCCTTGTAAACTGGCCGATACCAACACAGGAAAGCGCAGGGGGTGAACAAGACAAGCCATAAGATGGACAGGCCGAAATCCGACCCTGTGGTAGAGGGTTCCACTGTGAACAACGCCAGGCAGGCGAGGAGGTTTAACACCAAGGTGACCGAGTAAACTGGCCAGGAGAGAAAAATAATAATAAATGCAGTCAGCGAAAAAGCTTTGCTAAAGCAGGGGTCTGCAACCTTGACAACTTTTAAGACTTGTGGACTTCAGCCCTGAGGAATTCTGGGAGCTGAAGTCCACAAGTCTTACAGTTGTCAAGGTTGCAGACCCCTGCGCTAAAGATCCGAAATGCGTAGGGATTTCCTCAAAGCCCCTGGGAGCGACAAATATGGATGCTCTTGCACCACCAAGGATTTTATTTTCTGGAGTGGTAACATGCTCTGGGATGCACAGACATGCTTCAACGACTGTTTTATTTGAAGGGACGGTCTGGCCCAAGTTCCTCCAATCGTACCTCCGTTTGATGAACCAAGCTGTCCAAAAAGTGTTTTTTGGCCTATCCTTTCCTCGCTTGGCAAAATGCTTTCTAAACTCTTGTACGCTGTCACCGCCTTGGTGAAATCAATTAAAAGTGAAAATCTTTTGTGCTGCTCCTAATCCAGAGGACAATGAGAGACTCTGCACCTTGGGCAAAGTGATCTTAAGTTCAAGGAGAGGTACATTCAGAAGCCAAATCCAACTTTTAAAATCTGAATGGGATAATAAGGGTAAGGCCTGTGCTTTTAATATGAACTGAGGCTTTTTCCCTTAGTCTTCCTCTCCCCCCACCCCCATCCCAAGCCAGAAGGAACCGCTTGTCAGCTGCCACCTTATGCTGACTTGTGCTTCGCTACCAGGCGGGGACAATCTGCCATGAACTCTGGGGAGAGTGGATGTAAAGGGAGATGCATGGGGGAAAGCGAAAGTAAATGCTGCATATTCTCCAGATGCTACCTCAAGGTCACCCGGCTGGGAGAAGGAGGCAGTGTGTACCAATCTATGCTTAAACTGACTGTTTTGAAAACATCTTGCTTGAACCTGATTGGTCATGGCGTGTGAGTGTGTGTGTGTGTGTGTTTGTTTGTGTGTGTTAGCAATGGGAAACTGTTAAGGCAGTCATGGTGAACCTTTTAGAGACCGAGTGCCCAAACTGCAACCCCAAACCCACTTATTTATCGCCAGGTGCCAGGTGGGCATGGCCCACTGGGTGGGCGTGGCTGTGGTGGTCATGGCAGAATGGGTGGGTGTGGCCAAGGTGGGCATGGTCACCTCGATGTTGCTCGTGGGCGGGGACTCCTGTGGGGGCCGGGCAGGGTTGGGGGAGATCCAGGGGGTCTCTGGTGGGTGGGACAGTGGCCAGGAGGCTCGTCCTGCAGGGTGAGGCGAGGTGAGGCAGGGCGGGGGTGCCATTGCCATGGGGCAAGGCGAGGCAGGAGCCAGGGCGGCTGCTGCCTGTCACCATCGGCCCCCGCACACAGAGGCCAGCGAGCGCATGGGGGCTGACAGTGTCCATCAGCAGCCACAGCCTGCCGGCCCCTCAACTGGTGCACTCTGGGGCTCCGCAGCCTACTGCCAGCAGTTCAGAGAAGCCGCCTCTGAGATTGACGGACGGCCGACAGCTGAGGAGGCCATGCAGTGGGTCCTGCCTAGGAAAAGGAGAGCATGTGAGGCCAGGAGGGATAGGATGGGGGGGGGGAGAGAAACCAGCCGTGCTGGGATGCATTCGGCCACGTGGGACCTTGGCAAGTTAGCGGGCGGCTGCTTGAAGAGGGACGGTTGCCATCTCCGGGCCATGGTGCGCGTGCCCATAGAGAGGGCTCTGAGTGCCGCCTCTGGCATGCATGGCATAGGTTCGCCACCACTGCGCGATTCTCAATTCTGGCTATGCTTAACTGCAATACACTTGACTTCTAATAAAACTATACCTTTCCCGAGCTAAGGGTCGTTTTCACTCAGAGGTTAAAGACGTGGTGGAAATGGAAAGGAGCAGCACCAACCGTGCACCTCCAATTGGTTTTGGTTTTGTTTTTACATATTTTTAAAACTCAAACAAAAAAAATTCCAATGTTTCATGATCTCGGAGAAGCTTCCCAGCCTCTTTGCTTCGGCGCTTTTACTCACACATCCATAAGTAATACATCATTTTGCAAATGTGCTGATAGTCGGCTGGGATGTCTGCAGAGAAATCTTGATAGAAGCAAGGCTTGACGGGGCAGAACCTTGGAAGCGGGGGCCAGTTGTTCTGTTTTGCTGGAGGGGAGAAAAGAGAATGCCTTTCAGGAAGGGCTTCCACCATGATGCCAGAATTTGGAAGCCTGCCCTGAGGAGGGGGGGTTGGAGAAGATGTCTTCCTCATTTATTATTTGGGGGGGGGGCTTGAACATTAAAGAGAAGAGCAACAAAGATGATTAAGGGATTGGAGGCTCAAATATATAAAGAGTGGTTGCAGGAATTGGGTATGTCTACTTTAATGAAGAGAAGGACAAGGATTGACATGATACCAATATTCCAATCTCTGAGGGGCTGCCCCAAAGAAGAGGGAGTCAAGCAAAAGAAGAGGGGGGTCCCACATATTCTCCAAAGCACCCGAAGGCAGGACAAGAAGCAACGGATAGAAACTAATCAAGGAGAGAAGCAACCTAGAACTAAGGAGAAACTTCCTGACAGTTAGAACAATTAACCAGTGGAACAACCTGCCTCCAGAAGCGGTGAATCGAGGTTGTGACCTTCAAAAATTCTTCTCTGACCTGTCGGTAAACAGACTTTACCATAAAGTCCCAAAGGACGGACTCGTCCCCCAACCTGATATTATTATATTATATTATTATTTCAACCTTCCCTGGAACCTCCAGTAGATCAGGTTGGGGGACGAGTCCGTCCTTTGGGACTTTTACCATTTCGGACAAATGGCTGTCCAGTCTCTTCTTAAGGACTTCCAGTGCTGGAGCATTCACCGCTTCTGGAGGCAGGTTGTTCCACTGGTTAATTGTTATAATTGTCAGGAAGTTTCTCCTTCATTCCAGGTTGCTTCTCTCCTTGATTAGTTTGCACCCATTGCTTCTTGTCCTGCCTTCAGGCACTTTGGAGAATAGCTTGACTCCCTCTTCTTTGGGGCAGCCCCTGAGATACTGGAAGGCTGCTATCCTGTCCCCCCTCGTCCTTCTCTTCATTAAACTAGACATACCCAATTCCAGCAGCCATTCCTTATATGTTTTAGCCTCCAGTCCCCTAATCACCTTTGTTGCTCTTCTCTTTACCCTTTCTAGAGTCTCAGCATCTTTTTTACATCGTGGTGACCAAAACTGGATGCTGTATTCCAAGTGTGGCCTTACCAAGGCATTGTAAAGTGGTATTAACACTTCACGTGATCTTGATTCTATCCCTCTGTTAATGCATCCTAGTACTGTGTTGGCTTTTTTGGCAGCTGCAGCACACGGCTGGCTCATATTTAAGTGATTGTCCACTAGGACTCCGAGATCCCTCTCACAGTTACTGCTATTGAGCAAGGTACCCCCTACACTATACCTGTGCATTTGGTTTGTCTAGGTCCCTTCCAACTCTGTTATTACTCACGGTCAAAGCCTGCTGCGCTGTTCTGAAGTTCACGCTCCTTTCTGTCCAATTCCGCAGCTTTCTTTTCTAATTCCTCTTGCTGCTTCAGAAGCCCCGCCTGTGCTGATGAGGCCACAGACTGAAAACGGGGGAGAAGAAATAAAAAGTATTAGAAAGGGGAAGAGGAGGGTTTAAAGCAAATTCTAGGGGATGGGCAGGGGTGCTAGTGAAAGAGCCTGTACCTATACATTCTTTTGGAGTGGAGGTTGTATCACTTTCTACCCCTTAACATGGCAGTTTTTAAAATATAGGGACTTCAACTGCCCGAGTTCCCCTGATTCATTTAAGAACTGTGGCAAGAAAGGTGGTAAAAAAGGGGCAAAACTCAGGCAACCCATTGTCTTGCTCACCAAGAGAAATTCGCTCAACTGTGGTGTTAAAGTCAAGGAACACCGGTATATATTTGAAAAGGGTGCTCAACTTTCTGAGGACAGAGTGTGCATTGCACTCCTAAAATATCATCCACATCTCGGATGGGCACGCACGCAGACTCATCCTTTTTATCTTCCTGGAGGTGAGTCCCAAGCATTTTGATTGGGCCCAAGATGCCGCCATGCTCCTTAGCAGCTCCGTGACAAGAAAGGTCATCAAATGGGGCAACTGTCCCGCTTATTAATGGCAACTTTGGGCTCCGTTGTGGTCGTATGTTGAGGACCACCTGTAACTTCCTAGAGCAGGGGTGGGGAACCTGGGCTCTTTCATGACTTGTGGACTTCAACTCCCAGAATTCCTGAGCCAGCATGAGAAGAGCAACAAAAATGATTAGGGGACTGGAAGCTAAAGCCTATAAGGAACGGTTGCTGGAATTGAGTATGTCTAGTTTAATGAAGAGAAGGACGAGAGGGGACATGATAGCAGTCTTCCAGTATCTCAGGGGCTGCCCCAAAGAAGAGGGAGTCAAGCTATTCTCCAAAGCGCCTGAAGGCAGGACAAGAAGCCACGGATGGAAAAACTAATCAAGGAGAGAAGCAATCTAGAACTAAGGAGAAACTTCCTGACAGTTAGAACAATTAACCAGTGGAACCACCTGCCTCCAGAAGCAGTGAATGCTCCAACACTGGAAGTTTTTAAGAAGAGACTGGATAGCCATTTGTCTGAAATGGTATAGGGTTTCCTGCCTGAGCAGGGGATTGGACTAGATGACCTCCAAGGTCCCTTCCAACTTTATTATTATTATGGATCATCGCATAGTCAGCCAGATGTTCAGACTGGATTTTTGTCTACCTATCGAGTCCTTACCCAGGACCTGGGATAGGCAGATGTGGATGTTTAATGGTATTACAGATATCGTCGCAGGATGGAAGCAGTTCCTAGTAAGGCCGCCTTTTGCAATTGACTAATGGCGAGTTTGTCAATGCCAATAATGTTCCAGTGGTGCTCCAGTTGTTTTGGGATTGCACCCAAGGCGCCTATTACTATTGGTACTACCCTTCTTTGCCTTTGCCACAGTCTTTCTATTTCTATTTGTAGGTCTTTGTATTTTGTCATCTTCTCCAGTTCTTTCTCGTCTATTCTGCTGTCTCCAGGCACTGCCACGTCCACTATCCAGACTTTTTTGTCTTTCTAGTGGACGTGGCATTGCCTGGAGACAGCAGAATAGACGAGAAAGAACTGGAGAAGATAACAAAATACAAAGACCTACAAATATTATTATTATTATTACTATTACTATTATTACTGTTACTATTACTATGATTACTATTATTATTATAATTATATTATATTATTATTATAAAAGAGCCCTGGTTCCCCACCCCTGTCCGAGAGGAAGGGGTACAACAGTCTTCAGGTGTTACTGGCTACTCTTTTGCGTTTTACCTGCCGGCGAGTCTGACTGCTGCTGTCCTCTAGCAACTTCTGCCTCTCTGAACCTTCTGAATTTGCTGAGATGAATTTAGGAGTCAGGTACTTGCTGGCCTGTCTAAGCAGCAGCTGCAACACACAACTAGGCTTGTTCTAAGCTTATGGGACGGGCCTGGTCTGCTAGCTTCTGCAACGGAGTAACTCGCACCCAAAACAGGTTAGACAAGTAAGGCAAAGGCAGGGGAAAGAGGAAAAAAAAATTGCACATGGGAAAACAGACCGCTAGGAATGCATTTAATGCCCCTCTTTCCTCATCACAAGGAAGAAAAATTAAATATTCTTCTGGTTTTAAGCTCTTTGGGGGAAGAGGTTTAGGCAAAGCCCCTGTCGCCCGTGGAGACGCTGATTGCTGAGGTTTTTGCAAAACTTGTCTTTCTGTCATTGGCTTAATCTGGGAGCCAGGAGTCTCTGCACACTGGATGCCAAATCCCATCCGCCCCAGCAAACAACTAAGGGGGTGCCTGGCAGGCAGAATACTTGAGACAAAACAGCTGAAGAGGAAGGAAAAACCGAGGCCATGAAGAAACTAGACCAGGGGTAGGCAACCTTGGCTCTTTTATGACTCATGGACTTCAACTCCCAGAATTCCTGAGCCAGCTATGCTGGCTCAGGAATTCTGGGAGTTGAAGTCCATGAGTCATAAAAGAGCCAAGGTTGCCTACCCCTGAACTAGACTGTGGAAACCCCAAAGTCAAAGGAACAAGAATACAGAAAGATGGAGACACCGTCAAACAGGAAAAGAGGGAATATTTGTAGCTCAGGGTTGACCTATGGCAGTGATGGCGAACCTTTTAGAGACCGAGTGCCCAAACTGCAACCCAAAACCCACTTATATATCGCCGGGTGCCAGGTGGGCGTGGCCCACTAGGTGGGCGTGGCTGTGATGGTCATGGCAGACTGGGTGGGTGTGGCCAAGGTGGGCATGGTTACCTTGATGTTGCTCGTGGGGAGGGACGCCTGTGGGGTCTCAGCAGGTTGGGGGATATCTGGGGGGTCTCTGGCAGATGGGGCAGTGGGCAGGAGGCTCGTCCTGCAGGGTGACGCGAGGCAAGGTGAGGCAGGGCGGGGGTGCCATTGTTGCAGGGCAAGGCAAGGCCGGGACGGCTGCTGCCTGACACCGTCGGCCCCCGCATACAGAGGCCAGCGAGCGCATGGGGACCGACAGTGTCTGTCAGCAGCCACAGCCTGCCGGCCCCTCGACCGGTGCACTCTGGGACTCCGCAGCCCATCGCCAGCAGTTCAGAGAAGCCAGATAGCTGATAGCTGAGGAGGCAATGCGGTGGGTCGTGCCCGGGAAAAGGAGAGCATGTGAGGCCAGGAGGGATGGGACGGAGGGGAGGGAAACCAGTCGTGCTGGGATGCATCCGGCCACGTGGGACCTCGGCGAGTTAGCGGGCGGCTGGTTGAAGAGGGACGGTTGCCATCTCCGGGCCATGGCGCGGGTGCCCACAGAGAGGGCTCTGAGTGCCGCCTCTGGCACGCGTGCCATAGGTTCGCCACCACTGACCTATGGGGTTCTTGGTGAGCTTTTCTTACAGATGTTTCATAGCCCAACTAGGTAACATCATCAGTGCTAGAAGGGAGAGGGGTTTGCAGAGTGGAGGAGAAGGATGATGTTACCCAGTCTGGTAATGAAACATCTGCAAGAAAACTACCAAGCTCAGAGAGCATCAAAACAGACAAAACAGAGAAGCAAAGAATGAGCAGGGGAAGCAAAATTTAGGCAAAGGTCCTGAAGTGGCCAGTGCACTTCTAAAATTAGAGAAGGATTTGGCAGCAAATATTCCAGGTTAGTGACAGTGGCAGGAGGTTAATTTAACCCAGCCTGGTCCCATGTCACATTAGCCTTCTTCCTCTTGGCCCCTCCCCCAGAGGTGCAGAGACCGCATCTCCCAGAATCCTCTGAGCAAGCTATGAACCCTGGGAGTTGGAATCCCAACCTTACCGGAGAAGGGGAGTGGCAAAGGAGTGTTCCAGATGAAATACCCAGAACACGAGCTTGTTTTTCCCTTTAGCCTTCTCTTCCTTATGAGCAGAGGCCAAAAAAATACAAAATGCACAGAAAAGGACATTGAGATACCTTTTCCAGGGGGCTAGCACCCTGATCAGCACTTCATGGGCCTGTCTGTTAGGGTATAGCTTAGGATATGGGATGAAGTCCTGCAGAGGCAGACTCTAATAATGCAAGGAGTGAAGGGGGGAGGGGGTGCACCTGTGGGGTGGGCTCCACTGAGGTCTGCAGCACGGCAGGTTGAGACGCACCAGCAGGCTGTGTTGTTGGGATGGGCTGACCTGTGTTTGCCTAAAGGAAGAAAGGAAAACATTTATTATTATTACTATTACTATTGTTGTTTTGTTGTTGTTGTTGTTATTATTATTATGGATCATCGCACAGTCAGCCAGATGTTCAGACTGGATTTGGCATTCTGTCTACCTATCGAGTCCTTCCCAAGGACCTGGGATAGGCAGATGTGGATGTTTGATGGTATTACAGATATCGTCGCAGGATGAAAGCAGTTCCTAGTAAGGCCGCCTTTTGCAATTGACTAATGGAGAATTTGTCAATGCCGATGATGGTGTTCCAGTGGTGCTCCAGTTGTTTTGGGACTGCACCCAAGGCGCCTATTACTATTGGTACTACCCTTGCTTGCCTTTGCCACAGTCTTTCTATTTCTATTTGTAGGTCTTTGTATTTTGTGATGTTCTCCAGTTCTTTCTCGTCTATTCTGCTGTCTCCAGGCACTGCCATGTCCACTATCCAGACTTTTTTGTCTTTCTTATCGACAATTGTTAAGTCCGGGGTGTTATGTTGCAGGTGCTTGTCTGTTTGAATTCTGAAGTCCCAGAGCAGTTTAACTTTATCTTTTTTATGACTTTCTCTATTTTATGATCCCACCAGTTCTTGCTTACAGGCAAATGATATTTCTTGCAGATCTTCCAATGCACCATTGTTGCTACTTTGTCATGCCGCTGCTTGTAGTCGGTCTGTGCGATCTTCTTGCAGCAGCTTACCAGGTGGTCCACTGTTTCTTCATCTTCTTTGCATATTATTATTATTATTATTATTATTATTGTCATCGTCATCATTACTATTATTGAAATTTGTCTGCCACCCCACAAGGTGACTCTAGGTGGCTTACAACATCAAAGTAGAACTGTAGGTATGTAGGTATGTAAAATTGCAATAAAAATACAGGTTATAACTAGAACTAAAAGATGTGGAGGAAGGGAGCAGATATCAGAAAGTGGGAGATAAAGAGTTATCTCCAACCAGCTCCTAATTATTTATTTAAAAAAAAAAACATTTATGTAACTACCCAGGACCCAGACTGTTGAGGGCCATATGCTGACTCCGTAAACCGGAGGGCTGTAAAGCACTGTGAAGCGGTATGTAAGTCTACGGTAGGGGTCTTCAAACTTGGCCCTTTGATGACTTGTGGACTTCCAACTCCCAGAATTCCTCAGCCAGGCACGCTGGCTGAGCAATTCTGGGAGTTGAAGTCCACAAGTCATCAAAGGGCCAAGTTTGAAGACCCCTGGTCTAAGGGCTATTGCTCTTTCAACCAACTTTGGGCAGCCCCCAATCAACAATTTAAAAGAACATATAAAATCTCTGAAAACTGCATACCGCGTAGCTGTTGAGCATCCAGAATATTGCTCCAAAGGTCCCCCCCCCCTAGGGATCCAACCATGTCAGTCAAGATTGACTCTAACCCTGAACGTACCTGCCGAGAATTCTCTGAGAATGGATTGAACTCATCCAGGGTACCTTGGTTCGCGTTGGTCAGCTGAGTGACTGAAGGATCCTGGAAAAGGAGAGAAAGAGAGACAAGAAGAAAGAATATTAATAGGTTTCCTGGAACATGACAGGGGTGTATGCTTAATTTTAGATGAGGTTCTTGGACCATTCTGTTTACAGTCTTGACTAATGTTACAGTCTTGACTAAGATGTGTGGACTTCAACTCCCAGAATTCCCCAGCCAGCCATGCTGGCTGGGGAATTCTGGGAGTTGAAGTCCACACATCTTAAAATTGTCAAGAAACACCCCTCCCTCCTAATCATGATGGCTGAGAACCAATGGTAGTTTCCTGTGCTCCCAGGTGGGTAACTAGACACCCTAAAACGGGCACGTCAGTCCCAAAATGAAGACAATTCTTAGACCCCCTCCCAGATCCGGGTTCCACCAAATGTAGCCACACCTTTTTGGCCGCCCTCCCGCTGTAAAAGAGGGGCTCTTGGCCACCCAATTGTTGCTTCTTCCTGTGCAGAGCACAACCAAACAACCTCCATTATAGCTTAGCTGGCTAGCTCAACTTTGCAAGCTCCATTTAATGAATAACTCCAGGCAAACAGCCCAAGTCCTGACACTCCCATGCCAAGCAATGTTGTTACGCAACTTTGTGAATCACTCCAGGGAGGGACACAGGTGCAAACGACAGGTAAGGAAGCCTGAAAACCAGCACCGTATTTTGGCTATGGAGATGGCCTGCCAAATTCAGGGTGGCTTGCCTTGAAGTAATCATGACTGTATAGAGTCCTGGACTTACAACTGTTCGTTTAGTGACCGTTCAAAGTTACGATGACACTGGAAAAAAGGGACTTATGATCGTTTTTTTCACACTTAAGACTGGCAGCATCCCCAGGATCACACGATCAGAATTGGATGCTTGGCAACTGGTTCATATTTATGACCCCCTTTTGCGACCCTCCCGACAAGCCAGATTCATTTTACAACCAGGTTATTAACCTAACAATGGCTGTGATTCAGTTAACAAATACGGCAAGGAAGGTCATTGTTGTTGTTAGTTGCCAAGTCGTGTCTGACCCATCGCGACCCCATGGACAACATTCCTCCAGGCCTTCCTGTCCTCTACCATCTTCTGGAGTCCATTTAAGCTCACGCCTCCTGCTTCAGTGACTCCATCCAGCCACCTCATTCCCTGTCCTCTCCTTCTTCTATTGCCCTCAATCTTTCCCAGCATTAGGCTCTTCTCCAGTGAGTCCTTCCTTCTCATTAGGTGGCCAAAGTACTTGAGTTTCAACTTCAGTATCTGGCCTTCTAAAGAGCAGTCGGGGTTCATCTCCTCCAGAACTGACCGGTTGGATCGCCTTGCAGTCCAGGGGACTCGCAGGAGTCTTCTCCAGCACCAGAGTTCAAGGAAGGTTGTAAAATGGGGCAAAACTCACTTAACCAAGGTCTGGCTTAGCAACAGAAAATTTTGGGAATTGTGGGTCGTACGTCAAGGATTACCTAGATTCTGCTGTCAACGCTGCTAACGTCGGATGTTTCTGCTTTGACAACATATGGAGTTGCAGCCATTTTCCTTCTTATGTTTTACTCTTAGAATAGAGTTAGAATTAGATGATACTGGGGGGGGGAGGAGGAATGTGCATGGGAGTTTAGTTAGACACAACAATACTGTAACTAGTGTGAGAACCAAGGTTTTTGAAATAAGAGATGGTAAGAATTGGCGGGCTGGAGAACTGGAGGGAGAGTCTGCATTTCAAACTAATTGGAGAATGTGATTTATGACTGTAAATTAGAGAAGGGAATTGTGCTTTGACACTATGTGCTCAGGGGAGGGGAATTCAGATTCTGGCTATGCTACGCTCCTCGAATAAAGATTCTTTAAGGTAAACAATGCCTCCGAAGTTCTTTGAAGAGTTTCATCCGTGGGAACTATGGCATCGGCTTTAAGTACCCACAAAGCTTAACACCACAGGAGGAGCAGCCGTTCTGAAAAGATATATCGGCGGAACAGGCTGAACAACCTGAAAGTCTGCTGAGTTGATTGGCAGCTTTATTGAAATGACAGATTCCCGGCTTTGTAAAAAGGAAGAAAAGCGGCTGGCGAATTGCATCACTTATTTTGTCACGCCGAGCTTGCCTAAGTGTGAAAGTTGGACTTCCTGAACAGGCTGGAACATGGAGGAAGCAGCTTAGTGCAAGGACATCAAAATGCTCCAGACAATTTTCTTAGTGACCACAGGAAGTTTTGAAATATTTTTTTTTCAATTTAAAAACAAAACAAAACAAACAAAACAAAAAAACTTTATAAAAGGAAGCTAGGCTGCAAATCAGAGCAAGGTCTCCCAGTGTTGTTATAATTTGTAAATGTGTCCTCAAGGCTTCATAAAGATCTCTTAGAGAGATACTGAGGCTCCAGTTCACCTCCTGGTTTTAATAGAGGTTTCGTCTATTTGCCTGGGCACCTCCTGGTATCTTTTTGTCTACATGTGTGTGTGTGTGTTTGTGTGTGTGTAAGTAAGTCTTCCACAACAACGTTTGTCTCTACCACACCCTCTCTAACCTCTAGATCAGGGGTGTCCAACCTCGGCAACTTTAAGACTTGTGGACTTCAACTCCCAGAATTCCCCAGCCAGCATATATGGCTGGGGAATTCTGGGAGTTGAAGTCCACAAATCTTAAAGTTGTCAAGGTTGGACACCCCTGATCTGGACAGTTATCCAGCTGTGTTGTGTGCCATGGAGACTTTCCCTACAATGCTTGGGAATTATTCCGTTATGTATTACAAAACCTATGCACAACGGCACAGTAAATTAGCTTGTGCTCCACAGTCCCACGCCCAGTTCAAGCAAACAAAACTTAAGATTCCAGCTGCCAACTCCTTTGGCAAACAAGACACCTTTCCAAAATGATGCCAAAACCACGCCCACCCCATTGCCGGCAATGGGGAAAAAGTCCCAATACGTCACATGATGTCACGAGTTTGAAATGCCTGATATATATAGATTATAATTTACACACACACACCACACATGTATGTATGTATAATCTATATATCTATATCAGGCATTTCAAACTCGTGATGTCACGTGACGTTGTGTGACGTATACACACACACACACATAGAGAGAAATGATATAGATATAGATATAGATATAGATATAGAGATAGATAGATAGATAGATAGATAGATAGATAGATAGATAGATAGATAGATAGACAGACAGACAGATGGACATAGATGGGCAGATGGGTAGATAGATATAGATAGGTAGGTAGGTAGGTAGATGGGTAGGTAGATGGGTAGATGATAGATAGATAAATAGATAGATAGATAGATAGATAGATAGATAGATAGATAGATAGATAGATAGATAGATAGATAGATAGATAGATAGATAGATTCAAGTTGCCTTCTAGAAATGGAGAAGCTCCCTGAGGGGAATTACTCATCACCAAGCAGCTCTGAGGCAACAAGGACTTAACAAAAGCATTTCTAAAGTGAGGGAGAAAAAGGACTCAAGAAGGCAGCAACCCGTCAATCAACACACCGTGTGAAGCCAGCTAATTTGGGACATTTTGTTTTTAGGCTGTATAGATGAGCTCTGCCAGGTACGGCTGCAATAGATGGGTCAGCCCCACAGCTTGCTTCCTGAGCACAGGGACATCGTCTGTCAATCAGCTGATTGGCATTGCCAAAAAAAGAGAGGAGCTGTTCAGAGGCCGGGAGAAAAGGCCAGATCGGTCACTGGCAATTGTGCAAATGGAGGGCTTGTCTTTGGCCCAGAGTCAAGATGCCTTTAGGACAGGGGTAGGCAACCTTGGCTCTTTTATGACTCGTGGACTTCAACTCCCAGAATTCCTGAGCCAGCATGGCTCAGCTTGGAAACCTCTCCCTGTTCCCCTCAGCACGGCTGGCTCAGGAATTCTGGGAGTTGAAGTCCACGAGTCATAAAAGAGCCAAGGTTGCCTACGCCTGCCTTAGGAGCACGGAAAAGTCTCGAAGACAATCACACGGAGGCTGGGATTTGGGTTGAGCAGTTTTCTTTGGGGTTAGAATCCTAGAATCCTTGGAGGTCTTCTAATTCCACAGCTGCATGCAAAATGCCCTTGAAGATGGGTAGCCAATTGCTGCCCTTCTTGGTACATAGAATCATAGGGCTGGAAGGGACCTCAGAGATCTTCTAGTTCACCCCCCTGCCCAAGTTAGGAGTCCTTATGGCAGTGGTGGCGACCCTATGGCACGCGTGCCAGAGGCGGCACTCAGAGCCCTCTCTGTGGGCACGCACGCCATGCCCCGGAAATGGCAACCGTCCTCTTCAACCAGCTGCCTAACTCACTGAGGTCCCACGTGGCCGGATGCATCCCAGCACCCATGCGCTCGCTGGCCTCTGTGTGGGGGGCCAATGGTGTCAGGCAGCAGCCGCCCCGGCCCCTGCCTCGCCTTGCCCTGCGACAATGGCACCCCCGCCCTGCCTCACCTTGCCTCAACCCGCAGGACGAGCTTCCTGCCCACCGCCCCACCCACCAGAGACGCCCTGGATCTCCCCCAACCCTGCCCGGCCCCCACAGGCACCCCTCCCCAGGAGCAACATTGAGCTGGCCACGCCCACCCTGGCCACGCCCACCCATCTGCCATGACTAGCGTGGCCACACCCGGCGGGCCACGCCCATCCGGCACCCGGCGATACATCAGTGGGTTTTGGGTTGCAGTTTGGGCACTCGGTCTCGAAAAGGTTCACCATCACTGCCTTATGGCATCCCGGAGAAATGACGGTCCAATCTTTTCTTCAAGACCTCCAGTGAAGGAGCGCCCATAACCCCAGGAGGCAAGCTATGCCACTGGTGAATTGTTCTCCCTGTCAGGAAATTTCTCATTTTCAAATTGGATCTCCCTCTGACCAGCTTCCTGACATTGCTTCTTCTCCTTCTGCCCTCAGGTTCTACGGAGAATGAATCAACTCCTCTTCCCTGTGATGATGTTCCTTCAAGTATTGGAAGATGGCATTCTGTCACACCCCAAGCTTTCTCTTTGTTAGGCTAAACAAATCTAGTTCCCTTAGCCATTCATCATAGGTGAAAATTGGAACAGCACAATCCCTATTTAGGATGATTAAGAAGACAGTGCTCATTGTATTCAACGGGACTCACTTCCTTGTACACTTAAGAATTACGCTCGTGTCGTGTTAGAAAGCTCATTATCATGGCATGCTAAATATTGCTTTCCTTCTGCTAATTTTCTGTAAAAATGGGTGTCATGAGCTGTGAATTGGCAGTGTTGACAGCGCAGGAGTAACTGGACCAAGCAACAGTTAAAAGCCTACAGGCTAATCCCAGAAGTAAAACAATATGAAAAAGATCAGTCTATTGAAAGCTATTCAAGCAGATCTGTGGTCCTCAAAAGAATTAATTGCTAAACTTTCCAATGGTAAAATCAGGGCTGAAGCCTATCTCATTAGATACAAGGTTTCCCAATGCCACAAAGTCGTTTATTTTTTATTTTATTTTTTAAAAAAAACTACTCCTAGAAGATCCTAAGCCTTGTATCAAAAGTTACAGAAGTATCTTCCTAGGAGCTGGCAATCTAGAATAAAAGGCACAGTATTTCAGAAGTGGAAATGCTACATTACACACACATGAAAATATCTGCAGAGATAACGCAGCACACTCATAAAAATTTCTTCTACAACCTATTGCCAAGAGCCCAGGGTAAAGAAAATGCAAGCCAGCTCGGGTGCCTTTGTTAACAATTCTTGTGTCTTGTTGCGAGGAAGAGAAGTTAATGGATTAAGAAAAATGTTACAAACAAACTCCGCAGCCAAAAGAGACTCTTTGAAAGTGACCTTCAAGCAAAAGAATCTTTTCTCCCCCAAAACAATAAAACTAAAATTCTTTCTTCCAAGGCTGGAGTAACTAAGCGGAAGTAGGAAGACGCTGGAACCACCCTCAGTGATCTATGTGTGTCTAAAAGAAGTTAGACGTCGGAGAAGATAAGAACAATTAAGGAGGGACACAGAGAACAGGTTACACAGTCCAGAAATGGAAGGAGTTGTGAGAAAGACGAGGAAATGACCCTGTCTTAATTTAGTATAAGATGAGACCAGTGTTTTGCAATCCTGGCAACTTGGAAGACTTCTGGATTTCGCCAAGAATTCTAGAAAACGAAGTCCACACATTTTCCAAGGCTGATAAACGCTGGATGTGGCAGAGAGAAACTAGAACAAGCTTTCAAGATTCTGAAATACAGGAAGTCCTCAACTTACAAGAGTTTGTTTAGTGACCATTCAAAGTTACGACGGCACTGAAAAAAGCGACTTAGGACTGTTTTTCACACTTAGGACTGTTTTTTGCACTTAGGACTGTTGCAGCAACCCCGTGGTCACGTGACCATTTGTGACCTTCTGACAAGCAAAATGTTGGGACTCTAGAAAGAGTACAGAGAAGAGCAACAAAGATGATTAGGGGACTGGAGGCTAAAATGTACAAGGAACAGTTGCTGGAATTGGGTATGTCTAGTTTAATGAAGAGAAGGACGAGGGGGACATGATAGCAGTGTTCCAATATCTCAGGGGCTGCCCCAAAGAAGAGGGAGTCAAGCTCTTCTCCAAAGGGCCTGAAGGCAGGACAAGAAGCAACGGGTGGAAACTAATCAAGGAAAGAAGCAACCTAGAACTAAGGAGAAACTTCCTGACAGTTAGAACAATTAACCAGTAGAACAACCTGCCTCCAGAAGTGGTGAATGCTCCAACACTGGAAGTTTTTAAGAAGAGACTGGACCGCCATTTGTCTGAAATGGTATAGGATTTCCTGCCTGAGCAGGGGGTTGGACTAGATGACTTCCAAGGTCCCTTCTGACTTTTTATTATTATTATTATTATTATTATTATTATTATTATTATTATTATTATTATTATTATTATTATTATTTCAACGGGAAAGCTGGATTCACTTAACAATCATGTTACTCACTGCAGTGATTCACTTAACAATTGTGACAAGAAAGGTCGTAAAATGGAGCAAAGTCACTTAGCAAATGTCTCAGCAACAGAAAAGTTGGGCTCAATTCTGATAGTAAGTCAAGTGTACATTAAAGTAGCATTCCTGGAATCCCTGTTGTGTCCATTTCTTGAGCTGGCCTATCTCAAAGGGCTGCCCAGATGCACAGAGACAATCACACTATCGCACTCAGATCATCATAAGCTTTATGTTTGTGTCCCACTTCTTTGACAGGGCTAAAATGGGAGTAATTTTATTTTACCCTCATAC
The DNA here is from genome assembly GCF_001527695.2 of Protobothrops mucrosquamatus. Classification (NCBI taxonomy): domain Eukaryota; kingdom Metazoa; phylum Chordata; class Lepidosauria; order Squamata; family Viperidae; genus Protobothrops; species Protobothrops mucrosquamatus. The sequence continues at coordinate 278,726 of NW_015387764.1, read as the reverse complement.
CAAATCCATAAATTAAGCTAATCTAGGGGGAAGATATGAGAAACTGGTCTTGAACAGGAAATTCCTACTCCTCTTAGGTCTAGATAAATTTACAATCAAGAGTTAAAACTTTATCTGGCATGGGTTCTGTTCCATTGTTAGGGGCTTGGAACAGCAAACTTCAAAGCCTTTGCAGCAGAATCCATGCTTTTCAGCAGAATTATGAGAAAAGCAACAGGAAATGTGTCTTAAAAGCTGTAAAGTCAAATAAAAGAGCAGATGAAATCTATGCCAGATTGTGAATAACAACACTCCTTACAGCAGAGTTTCAGTGACTAGTCATATTTAGCAAACAGTATATATCTTGCGTTTAAAAGGTCATGAGCAGCATACCAAAAAAGATGAAGAAAACACTTTGAAAAATAGGCCAGGAAATATCTTAGCAAAGCGGAACAAAGACAGCAAAAGCTTGCAGAGGTTCAGCAGCACAATCCCAAAACCTAGTTAATATTTCAAGAAAAACTGTGAAAATCACATAACAGTGGCTCTACTCATACGTAGCTTGCTGAACAGTTACTACTCTGACCAGGAACCTCAAACTGCAGATCAGAAGCCTCCTCTACAATCCTTGTTTATTTACCACCAAAAACAAGCATCATTTTTGTGTTACGTTATATTATCTATATATCCAACAGAGGAAAAAGCATTTCCATAGATCTCTTTACTCTCTGAATTTTACTTAGATTACATAAATCGTGTTAGTAAAAATGTAAAATATAGAAAAAAGGGGGAGGAGAGTTAGAAAGAAGTTCTTCAAGTTCAGTCCTTCACGTTAATTTGGGTAGGAAGATTCCGAAGCTGAAGTTGTTGGAGTAACCGAATTGAGTTGTGTGATATGATGACATACGATTTTCAGAGATGGATAGTTTGTGGCTTACAGTAATACAGGAAGCAAGCTATCATGTTAAAGCACAAAATGGCTTATTTGCTCCAGCGTATTATGTGAACAGAAGCAAGTATGTTTTTATTCCTAGGCCCAATGTTGCATTCACCCAGCTAAAAGATAGGGATCACAGCTAGAGAGCAGGAAACTGTAAATTAGCTGAAACCACAGCAAATGTTGGAGACAAACAAATTTCTTACATGATTGCAATTTATTTATATATTTGTATCTCACAGAGAGAGTCTGGGAAGCGTACATAGTAAAACAAAATACATAAAAATGAGTACATAAAAAACCATTAAAACCACCATTACAAATAAAAAGAAAAAAGATAAATGGTGGCAAACATACAGCGTGCAAAAGTCACACAGTCATCTAACTGGCTCCTCACTATCATAGGATCCCCAAGTTTGTTGATAAACCCATGTTTTCAGGACCTTCTGAAAAGTTAACGGGGTTGGGACTAGCCTCACCTTGTGGGAAAATGATGTTTCACAGGGTGGGGACTATGGAAGAAAAGGCTTTTCTCCTAAGCTCTTAAATATCACAATACCCTTAGATGCTGTTTTGGCTGTAAGAGACTGACATGGCTACTTCTTTGGATAAATCAGTTAACAAGGGATCTCCAAACTTGATAACTTTAAGACCTGTGGACTTCAATTTCCAGAATTCCTCAGCCACCCATGGCTCAAAGGTTGCCAAGTTTGGAGACCCCCTCCCTGGATTAAAGAAACAGATCGTCCCACTTTGCCTAGAAATTAGATTCACTAAAAATAAGCACATTTTATCTTTTCTTGGGGCGGNAAATCAGTTAACAAGGGATCTCCAAACTTGATAACTTTAAGACCTGTGGACTTCAATTTCCAGAATTCCTCAGCCACCCATGGCTCAAAGGTTGCCAAGTTTGGAGACCCCCTCCCTGGATTAAAGAAACAGATCGTCCCACTTTGCCTAGAAATTAGATTCACTAAAAATAAGCACATTTTATCTTTTCTTGGGGCGGGGAGGGGAAGAGTTTTATTTATTTCCGTGTGTATTTATTTATGAAATGCATAAGCCGCCCGTCTCACTCTTGAGCAACTCTTGAGTGGCTTACACCCTCATAAATCATGTTTTGCTTCCAGTTTGGCCCCTGTGAATGCCAGCTTGGAGAGAGAGAGAGAGAGGCGAGTTCCTGAGCAGGAAAGGAAACCGAGGCTCAGATCCTGACTTCACAGCTGACCTTTGCTCGGCCGCCCTTCCTACGACTATTTTTTCCTCTGCAAAGAAAGAAGCGAAATCTAAACGCGAAGCAGCAGCTCAGAAGCTGAAAAGGGCTACAAGATTGGGATGACAGGGCTGGGGGAACACCCACCCACCCACCCACACACACGACCCACACCCATGAATCCCTCTGGAGCCCCTTCCCCCCACCCTCCCCGACCCAGAATTCCCAGCCCGGGGGGTTGGGAATGATGGGAGTTGTAGTCCTAACCTATTTGTGGGGCGGGGAGTACCAGGTCGGGAATGGGGTGCCTTGCAGGCCCACTGGAGTCAGGTCACTTCATTGTTCCCCCCTCCCCATTCAGTATACTGTGGGGGGAGGCTAAGGTCTCCCCCCACCCACAATTAGAGCGAGGCCTACTCCCACCCCACCCACCCCCGCCAGGCTTACCTGGAAGGGATTGACGTCCACGGGATCCGCGAAGGGGTTCGCGTCGAAGGCCGACATGGCGGCTTTTTCCTTCCTCCCCGCTAACCGGGACGAAGACCCCTGCCGCACCTGTTTTCACCCGGGTCCGCTTCCTGCACCCTAGAAACCACACACTTCCGGGAGAAAGCTGGTTTCCGCCCCTTCGGGCTCCGGCCGCGCCTGCGCAGTGCCGCCTGGAGGGCGAGGCGCCCGTACTTTGGCACGTGACAAGGATAAGCTCCTCCCCCGCCTTGTGATCTCATCGGCCGGGCGGAGGAGGAAGAGCCAGGCGAGAAGGCGCATGCGTGCAACATCTCCCCCCCCCCTTAATCTATGTATGTTTGGTCTCCGCCTGCCTTCCGGGGCGTACAGGAAGATGGAGTTGCTGAGGAAAGGGGGAAAAAAAGAAGAGACATTGTGAGCATGCGCGGGCTTTGTGGGCATGCGCACGGCAGAAGGGCCTACTTCGGTACCGTATTATATGGTGTAATGGCGCGGGTGTTTATTTTTGTTTACATGAGGAGCTCTGATTGAGTTATAGTCCCAACCACATGGTTCAAATTACTTGAAAAGCAATTCTGTGTTACAAGAAGGGGCAGAAAAATAAATTAGGCTTGTCCTGCAAGCGATTTCAAATTTCAAATTGTTTATTACTGTCATGGGGCCAGATTATATTTCCAGTGATAATTCATTTTAATCTCAACCTAGTGTCTGTCATTGTTTTATTCCTTCAAAGCACATACATTTAAACTCCATAGGTTTTGGAGGACAAGAAGAAATAATCTTTTTTTCTTAATAAAGTAGTGAATAAACTTTCAATACATAAATAATAAAATATCCAGATTTATATTCTATTCTTCAATCTGATAAATAGCTTGTGAAAATATCTAAAAGACTTTCTTTTTTTTTTAACACAAACAAACCAAAAACACAAAATCAGGAAAAACTACTGCGGCATGGTAAATAAAAGACGAGCATAATTCAAAATCTACAAAAATGTTTCTACAAAGCACCCAAAAGCGCTTTGTGGATAAAATGCTGGATCCCTACTGAATTTATCTATGCTTTAACATAATCCAGATTGATTAAACTAACCCTGATTTGATTTCCATGCCAAATGAGAAACTAACCACAGGGACAACAGTCATATAACAGAGCCGAAACATCACAGTGGCTGCTGCTTTTGGTTGTTTGTAAGAAACTTTGGACTCTTGGAGCACAGAATTCCCAAAAATCAAAATATGCCCAGGCTAAAATGGGATGAAATTCTGGTTCCAGATGTCCTATGTAAGGATTTATATGTAAGAGTGTAGGTATATACATATGTAATATATAGCATGTCTACATGTGTGTTATGTATGTGTACACTTTTGAAAGCGGGCAACAGAATTTCATTTTTAATGTGTGCCAGTCAGCCCACAGTAAAAAAAAAAGACTATAAAGGTTATCTTATCTATCTTATCTAAGATTCTTGTCAAATGCTTGATGGAAACTGTTCCAGAATTACGCAGTTCTGAATCACAATACTTTTGTGATTTTGCTAACATTTTAAGATTCCTTGGGTTCATTTATTTTCCTTTGATAAAGAAACACCCCATGTTCTTTCTATTTTTTTTTCTTAAAAAACAGCTGGCTGTTCACTGGGGACCTTGAGATATTTTTTGAGGACAAGTTTTTTTAAAAAATTGTATTCACGGCTTTACTAAACAGAGTTACAAAGTGTCATATACACCAAGGTTTCTCAACCTTGATTATTTTCAGATGGGTGAACTTCAACTCCCAGAATTCCCCAACCAGCCATGGGGAATTCTGGGAAATGAAGTCCACTCATCTTAAAGTGGTCAAGGTTAACAAACATACACTATATCTATCTATCTATCTATCTATCTATCTATCTATCTATCTATCTATCTATCTATCTATCTATCTATCTATCTATCTATCTATCCATCCATCCATCCATCCATCCATCCATCCATCTCTCTATCTCTCTAATCCACGGGTGTCAAACTTGCCGCGACTCTTTTTGCATTGCAGGCAATGGGGTGGGTGCAGCTTTGCTAAGATGAAACTGGCCTGCGGGCTGGCAGTTTGACACCCCTGCCTAATCTATGTATCTCTCTCTCTCTCTATTTATCTATCTATCTAATCTATGTATCTATGTATATCTCTATTTATCTATTTAATCTATGTATCTCTAGCTCTATCTAATCCAGGTATCTATGGATCTCTATCTCTCTATATCTAACTATGTATCTATCTCTCTAATCTCTCTATCTCTATCTGTTTCTCTCTGTCATCTATCTTCATCATTCTATCTATCTGTCTCTCTCTGTCATCTATCTATCTATCTATCTATCTATCTATCTATCTATCTATCTATCTATCTATCTATCTATCTATCTATCTATCTATCTATCTATCCTATTCTACTATATAGTATGCAGACATAATTACGGCCTAGCCTTGGGAGGAAGCGGTTTATAGGAACTGCAGTCCAAATCCACGAAAGGGCAGCTGCACCGGTGGAACATCTGCCTGTCTTCTCTGCTTTGCGTTTAAGAGTTAAGATAACCTTTATTGTCATTCACCTTTATTATGTTTCAAAGGAGACCTTGGAAGATTTCCTAAAAGAAAAAAGGAAAAAAAAAAGCATTCCGGCTCCGAAGTCACTCCGGTTCCTCCCTCCTCGCTCTCCTCTCTCCTTCCTCACGATCTGCAGATTTGATTCTACCGGGCGCCGCTCCGGAGCGAAGAAACTACCTTTCCCAGCTTGCCCAGCCGGGGCCGGGAAGAGGCGTGGCAGCGGCGGCGGCGGCGGATCTCTTTTTTTCGCCTCGGCTTAGGCGAAGGATCGGGACGCCGTGGGAAAAGCCCAGGATGGCGGGCGAGTTAAGAGGTGAGTTTGCCGGGGCCGGAGGAGAAAAGCGCGAGGGAGGGAAGAGGGCGCAAAGCGAAGCGCAGGCCGTTCCGGGCGAATGCAAGCCGGCGCAGCTTGCAAAAGCGAAAGCGCAGCGCCGGGATCGCTTTGCAAATGAATGAATCTCGGCGGGGAAAAAATGCCCCAAAGGGCGGGGGTCTTGTGGGGGTGGGTGGGGTGGGTTTGTGGGGGCGCGCCTGCCGACAAGAAGCCCCCTTGCACCGGGGTGGAAAAGTCCTGATGCTCGAGCAGAGCAGCGCTCGTGGACTTTCGCCTGCCTAAGCGCTATATACTCTTATAACAACAACAACAACAACAATAAAGTTGGAAGGGACCTTGGAGGTCATGTAGTCCAACCCCCTGCTCAGGCAGGAAACCCTATACCATTTCAGACAAATGGCTGTCCAGTCTCTTCTTAAAAACTTCCAGTGTTGGAGCATTCACAGCTTCTGGAGGCAGGTTGTTCCATTGGTTAATTGTTCTCACTGTCAGGAAGTTTCTCCTTAGTTCCAGGTTGCTTCTCTCCTTGATCAGTTTCCATCCGTTGCTTCCATCCATTGCATCCATTGCTACTCTGGCGGGGTGGTGGGTGGTGGGCTGGTGGGTGGTGGATTTGGGGCCGGTGGGCGAGCTGAAAAGCGCTGAGGCCTGAGCAGACATTGCATTCATGGTCCTTAGCCTGCCTGTACAGGTAGCCCTCCGTTTAGGGTCACAACTGAGCCCCAAATTTCTGTCACTAAGCGAAACATGTTAACTGACCATTCCTTTAGTGACCGTTTGAAGTTAAACCGGCACTGAAAAAAGTGTCTAAGGACTGTGTTTCACGCTTACGACCATTAAAATAGAATAGAATAGAAAATAAAATAGAAAATAGAATATAGAATATAGAATATAGAATAGAATAGAATAGAATAGAATATAGAATAGAAAATAGAATAGAATAGAATAGAATAGAGAATAGAATATAGAATAGAATAGAATAGAAAATAAAATAAAATAGAAAGTAGAATATAGAATAGAAAATAGAATAGAAAATAGAATAGAACAGATTATAGAAAAGAATAGAATAGAAAATAGAATAGAACAGAGAATAGAGAATAGAAAATAGAATAGAATAGAAAATAAAATAGAAAATAGAATAGAATAGAATAGAAAATAGAATAGAAAATAGAATAGAATAGAGAATAGAATAGAATAGAATAGAAAATAGAATAGAATAGAAAATAGAATAGAATAGAGAATAGAAAATAGAATAGAATAGAGAATAGAAAATAGAATAGAATAGAATAGAAAATAGAATAGAAAATAGAACAGAAAATAAAATAGAAAATAAAATAGAAAATAGAATAGAATAGAAAATAGAATAGAATAGAATATAGAATAGAAAATAGAATAGAACAGATTATAGAAAAGAATAGAATAGAGAATAGAATAGAATAGAAAATAGAATAGCTTCATTGTCATTGTGTAACTCACAACGAAATTAAGTGCTGTCCACAGTGCACACTACACACAAGTAAAAGCCACACATAAGAATATGCGCACATCCTTCACATTCTATTCAAAAACAATCTTGCAAAAAACATCGCAGCCTCCCCCACGGTTCTGTGATCAAAATTCAGACAGTTGGCAACCGACTTGTATTTATGACGGTTGCTGTGTCCGGGGGGGGGGGAGGTGTCACGTGATCCCCTTTTGCGACCTTCTGACCAGCAAAGTCCATGAAGGAAGCCAGATTCATTTAATAACCGTGATGCTGATTTAACAACTGTAGTGATTCACTTAACCACTGTGGCAAGAAAGGTCGTTTAATGGGGCAAAACTCACTTAACCCAGGTTTCGCTTAGCAACAGAAGTTTTGGGGTCAATTGTGGCTGTAAATCGAAGACTACCTGTACTTTGGTGAGGTGGTGGTGGTGGTGATGTGGGGGGCTTAGCATGCTGTCTGAACCCGACCCTTGAGTTTTGTGGGGCTTCCCCCCTCCTCCCTGGGGTCAGTTTTCAGGACGGGGATTATAGTACCAAATGCTCGGGAGGGGTGGGGCAAGTATTTTTCCAGCCCCCTCCTGTGTCTGATCAAAGGGAATACCTAATCTTACTTAGAGAGGCTTCCTGTGGATCATGTGGTTTCCTTGCCCCCTTTCTGGTGTGTGTGTGTGTGTGTTTGTGTGTGTGTGTGTGGGGGGGGTTATGGGCCAGGGCCTGAGATTCAAAAAGGATGGGAACCCGGATATTGGGTGGAAAGTGACCGAAGACCCCCTCTTTGCAGTAACCCACAGTTCCTGCCAAGCTGACCTGGGCTTGGAAACTAAGCTGTGTTAAGCCTATGGGGGCCTGTTTGTATTCCAAATTATCTGGGAAATAGGTTTTTGTTGTTTTTTTTAAATCATCAAAAATCTTGAGAAAACCCAACGTGACCATTTTCATTCACAGCATCTTGGCTAGAAGGAGGTTTCAGGTGTGTCTCCCTGCAAAGATGCATAAACAATCCACCTTACGATTGACTATGATGTGTGAATCTGCCTTTGGGGCTTCGGTGGAGACATTTGTCCGGCTCTGCTTGCTGATGCTGGATCCGAAACGGAGACCTTTGGCAAAGAGACGTGAGCTACTGCTGTTTCTAAGCCAAAGGCAACTTCAACCCTTTGCCAGGCTGGCTGATGCATAATATTTCTGTCTGGGGAGGCAGGTTCCTCCCAACCTCTCTGGACTTTGCGTGGATGAATGCAGAGAAAAGTCTGCAGAAACCCATCGTGGTTTCTCACTGTCCGTCTGCTTTGAGATGTTCCCAAAATAGCCATTTATCTCCGGTCAAGTCAGACACGCGATGCTACCCTTTAAACCTGCCGCAGCTGTTTATAGCAAATCAAATGTCCCTGTGATCTTAATCCTTGTCATTCTTTATCCTTTCGCTTTTCTCTCTGTGAGAACAAATGGATAAAAATGGCCCAGTTTATTATTAAAAAAAAGGAGGGGAGAAATTATAATTTGCACCTTGTTGCACTACTTATTACCTTGCAGTGAAATCAACCCCTATTAACAGGCTGATGGATTCCTGGAACCCAGCAAAATAATTAAAACTTTAATCCTCGTTTTTGGAAATAAACCAAAGTTGGCTGGGTTCCTACAGTAAGTCTGGTTTTAAGAATCGTAATGCTGAGGTTTGCACGGCGCACTTTACACTTTGATTTAACTTGGAGGTTGAAGTGAGCAGAAAGAGCGTTAATAATTCTTCGCTGGGTCATGTCGTGGATTCACTTCTCTCTGTCATTAAAATTCTAAGGGAGGCTAAGCACTAGAGCAGGGGTAGTCAACCTTGGCTCTTTTATGACTCGTGGACTTCAACTCCTAGAATTCCTGAGCCAGCATAGCTGGCTCAGGAATTCTGGGAGTTGAAGTCCACGAGTCATAAAAGAGCCAAGGTTGACTACCCCTGCACTAGAGAGTGGTTATTTTCTGGTATGAGATGATCAGCTTGGAAAAATGAGCTTTCCGGAATTCAATCCAGACTGAGCAACCTGTAATCTTGGTTGTACGAGCCATCAGATGGTCAACAAGATGGCGACGCTTGTAAGATGGTGTCCTTTTGAATGACTTCTTCTCCACCTTCTTCCTCTTTTTTTGGCTCACGCAGTGTTTTCCCTGGCCTGTGCTGTGCAGAACTACGCATGGGGCAAGCCAGGCCGGGACAGCCAAGTGGCACGGCTTTTAGAAAGCAACGACCCAATGACACAGATTGAAGCCGACAAGCCATACGCCGAGGTGAGTCCTCATTCCTGCCGATCCACCAAGTTGCGGGCGTCCCTTTTTCAAAATTTCAGTCTGGTCTTCTTCCTTCACATGAAACCGAAGAAAACTAAGGAGTTAAGAAAACAGAACTAAAGAAAGCCTGACACAACTGTCCCCAGAGACAGGTTTTGAGAGTTATGGCTGTCTCCATGAGGGTGATGAGTCACGTCTGTTGATGTAGTGCCCTTGAGTTCACTGCCAACCCATGATTGTGTGTGTGTGTGTGTGTGTGTGTGTGTGTGCGTTCACGTTAGTATTCAGTCAGTACTAGTGACTGGCTGGATAGGTCTTTGCGGTTTTCTTGACACGTTTTTGGAAGTGGTTTGCCATTGCTGCCTTCCTAGGCCTGAGAGAAAGGGATTGGCCCAAGGTCGCCCAGTTGGCTTCATGTCTACGGCAGGACTAGAACTCCCCATCTCCTAGCAATTGGGCCAAAGTCATTCTGATGGCTTTCATGCCTAAGGTGGGACTGGAACTCACCATCTCCTGGTGATTGGCCTAATGTCATCCAGCTGGCTTTCATGCCTAATGCAGGACTAGAACTCACCGTCTCCTGGTGACTGGCCCAAAGTCACCCAGCTGGCTTTCATGCCTAATGCAGGACTAGAACTCACCGTCTCCCAGTTTCTAACCCCTAGATTACAAAGGAAACAAGTATGTATGGCCCATCCCTTTACTAAGACTGGCCATGCTTCACCAACTAGGTTCACTCATTCTGCGAAGCCATGATCGATCTAACCAGGATTACAACATCCACCACTGTTCATGTTACCCCAAACTCTGGGCTCTCTGGGATCCCCAGTGCCACCTTTTGTCTTCCTTTCCAGCTCTGGATGGGTGCTCACCCCAAGGGAGATGCTGTCATTCTGGATAACCGCATTCCCCAAAAGACCTTAAGCCAATGGATTGCAGATAACCCTTCCTGCCTGGGGTCAAAGGTGAAGGACAGCTTTCAAGGCCAGCTGCCTTTCCTCTTCAAAGTGCTGTCGGTCAATACCGCTTTGTCCATTCAGGCCCATCCCACCAAGGTAAGGAGTTTCCCTTGGATACGCGTGGGGATATTCTGCCATTTTCCCATTGCGGTTTCTCTTGGCTGATGGCTCTCAATGGGTTGATTGTCATGTCTTGGGGTTGGTGTTATTACCTGTCTGATTTTAACTCTTTTTCTTTCGGGGAAGGGAGGTATGTGGTGTGCTCTTATTTCAGGACCGTACACATTATTTTTTTGGGGGGGGGGGTGAGTTTCAAAACAGCTGAAAACTACATTGCATTTAGAAGGAGCTTTGGGTTTCAAGAAAAGGGTGGGTGTAGAGAACATGGCTTGACCATTAGTATTGTATAAATGCAAAGTCTTCTTTGACTCAACTGGTAGAACCCAAAACAGGTCTACATGCTTTTCTTGTTCACTTTATAGAAGTGATTTATTATTGTCTTCTTCTAGGAAGACTTTTTTGACTTCACAGTTTAACCCATAATCCTAGTACTGTAGGTTCTGTTTCCCATCCCAATGATAACCAGGTCTAAGCCTGCTTAGATGCTGCTCCTTAAATTGGGCTCTTCTGTTACGTATGACAAGGTCTATGAGGGCATTGGAGGGTCAAAGATTGACCTGCAAGTTCATCTTGGGTTCTATAACAAGTGATGATGGAAGCAGGAGAGAAGAGCAGGGTTAATTTCAAGGTCAACTTAGACCAATTGGGCTGGATCTGGAAGCATTAACAGCTGGATCCGACGATCAGAATGTTACGCAAGGACCGATCGTCAGGCCAGTACAGTTGACTTCCATCTCTGTTGGGTTCCAACTCAGATGCTTATAAAAGAAGGAACCTTTTGGATCCCATCTCCACATTTTATTGCTTCTGGGTCATTTCTGATCCTTTGGGATTGGGTTGCTAGCCTTCACTAGTCCACCTGTCTGTACATCTCAGGTTTCTCCCAGATTCTGCGATCCATCGATCAGAAAATGATCGGGTATCAGTTCAGTGATCAAAGCTGACTTGGACCCCATTTCTCCTCTCCTAGGAACTGGCAGAGAAACTGCACGCTCAGTATCCAGAACACTATCCAGACACCAATCACAAGCCTGAGATGGCCATCGCCCTAACTCCCTTTGAAGGCCTGTGCGGTTTCCGGCCTGTGGAAGAGATTGTAGCTTTCCTCCAGCGTAAGTCTGTAATAGGAAAGAGGGAAAGGAATCACCGGATGCACGCAAATCCTATTAAGATAAATGATCTGGCTTAGCAGATCCTGGGAGTTTTGGAGAGAGAGTTTCTTACTTAGAGCGAGGCGGGGAAAACGTTGCGTTGGAATTGTAGCTACCTCTCCGACTGATTAATGACATTTATTTGAGTTAAAGTAATAGTAGAGCAATATAACCTCATGCCTATGTTGAAACTTGAGATATTCAAGAATGGGGTTTAATGTAGAAAAGGTGTGAGTTCTAGACACGAATAGGTGGGGAACTTTTAGTGTTGGTGCAGTCACCATGTCTCCAAATAGTTAGTTTTCTCCAATTGGTGTCAACCTCACTAGGTAGATTACATTATGACACCCACTCCATCGGAAAGCTAAAACTACATGGATTGAAATTGGCTATCTCCACCAAGGTCATCTCTTGTGTTCTGTACAATCCAAGAGACTAAGTGGAAGATCAGCCATCCCTTGGTCATCCATGTGGTGGACTCCAACCATTTCTCTTTGGCCTTTCTACAGATGTCCCTGAATTTCGAGCTTTGATCGGCAACGTAGCGGCGGAACAACTGGAGCGAAGTGGGAGAGACGACCCCCGTGGTGTGTCAGCTGCTCTGAGAGTCTGCTTCACCAGGATGATGAAGACCGAGAAGAAGGTCTTTGTTGATCACCTCAACCAGCTGGTCAAGCGGATTTCCCAAGAAGGTTAGTCATGTAGGCGATCAGGAGAGCTTAATACAGAGGTGCAACCTGGATCCACGTTCCTGAAGTCCCGATTCTTGATAGTTCCAGCCTGAATCCTAAACTAAAGAAGGCTGGGTATTGTAGTTCCAGCCAGCTCTGGGCGTTTCAGTGGTTCCAAAACTGGCTTTATGAAGAATTGTAAAATTGGGCCTGGGGGATTAAAGAAAGGAGTACACCATTAAGAGCGCTCATCCAAGCTATGGGTTTCTTTAAGGAGCCTTTATGGTTGACGTCCTTCAAGATCCTTCCTCCCCCACCTGGACTTGAGCTTTGGTGGACCTCAACAAGGTTCCCATCATCCTGTTTCCAAATATTGGAGACACTCTTCACTATTCTGGGGACTTTGGGGGACTCTTTTGTAAGGTTAATCTGAACACTTACCACATATCAGGCACCATAAAAAGCCTACCCTGGACAGCCCTTGCTCAGCTCCCTATGTCTTGTTCTCCAGCTGCTGCAGGAAAAGATACTTCAGCCAGTTGTGGTGAGCTCCTTCTCAGGTTACACTCTCAGTACCCGGGCGATATCGGTTGCTTTGTTATCTACTTCCTGAACCAGATGAAGCTGCAGCCTGGGGACTGCATGTTCCTGGGAGCAAATGAACCTCACGCCTACCTCTACGGAGGTGAGTTTCTTCAGAGGAAGCAAGTATCTGCATGGAACGGGGTGGGAGAGAGTTGGCACTTTGGATCTCCCTTAACCAAGGGGCCAGGGTTGAGTTCCCACATTATCTGAGCCAGCATTCCTCAACCTTGGTCACTTTAAGATGTGTGGACTTCAACTCTCAGAATTCCCCAGTCACCCTGATGAGTCTCTCTCCTTATTCTGCCAGACTGCATCGAATGTATGGCTTGTTCCGACAACACGGTGCGTGCCGGTCTGACGCCCAAATACATCGACGTTCTGACCCTGTGTGAAATGTTGAACTACACACCAGCTCCTGCCAGCTCAAAGTTGTTGGTCCCTATTCAAAGCCGCCTGGATCCTTGCATCTCCCTGTATGACCCTCCCATTCCAGATTTTGCTGTCATGAAGGTAGAGGTAAGGCGTCCCACTCTCATAAAATCGGGCTGGTCACATAGTGACCCACTTTAAAGTTTACAGTTGTAACGGGCAGGCTCTGTTAGCGTCGTAAGTCGAGGATTATCTTTATGCAGTTTTCCCTCTTTGGCTGAGTTCTTGCTTAGAAATACTGAGTTTGTTTGGCTTTGGTGTAGTCTGTTGGGTGAATCCTAATCATCATGGTGCTATATCGTAATCCAGGTTTTAGGATGTAAAGCAATATGAGAACTCAGCTAGTTGTTTCATTCATAGAATCATGATTAAGCAAACCATAGCTTAATGTGACTCCAAGAAATCACTAGCTAAGAGGTTAACATAACAGGTAGACCAATTTCTCTGAGCAGAAAAGAAGGAGGATCGTTTATTCTGGTAGCATCCCCAAAATACCTTTTGGGAGAATTATTCGGGATGCTTGCAAATGTAAAAGGAATTCTGAATTTGGTCTGTTCCAGCTTCAGCTGCTTCCTGTTCTAGTTTCAGCTGCTTCCTGTTTGTTTCTCTTGCTTCTGTTCGTTTCAGTTGCTTCCTGTTTCAGTTTCAGTAACTTCCTGTTCAGTAACTTCCTGTTCCAGCTTCAGCTGCTTCCTGTTCCTTTCTCTTGCTTGTTTTATTTGCTTCCTGTTTGTTTCACTTGCTTCCTGTTCCCACTTCAATTGCTTCCTGTTCCACTTTCAGTTGCTTCCTGTTCCAGCTTCAGCTGCTTCCTGTTCCTTTCTCTTGTTTCAGTTGCTTCCTGTTTGTTTCAGTTGCTTTCTGTTCCTTCACTTGCTTCCTGTTCCATTTTCAGTTTCTTCCTGTTCCAACTTCAGCTTCCTGTTTCTTTCTCATTTGTTGCTTCCTGTTTATTTCACTTGCTTCCTGTTCCTGCTTTCACTTGCTTCCTGTTCCAATGCAGGAAGACTGTTCTTTTTTCTTACTTCCCGTGTCGAGCAACACCTCTGCTTTTTCTTACAGATCCCTTCCTCCATCAAGCTGTACCTCATTTCGGCCATCGACTCGGCAAGCATCCTGCTGGTGGTCCAGGGTTCGGCCGCCGGCACTTCCACGGCCGCTCTATCTGAAATAGCTCTGCGCCCCGGCACTGTGCTGTTCATCTCTGCCAACGAGAGCCTCTCTTTGCATTTTAATTCGGCCGACGGGATGGTTCTCTTCCGGGCTTTCTGCCTCTTATAATAAGGGACACCGAGCCATTTTCCTCCTTAGAGTAATTCAAGATCAGTAGAAGCTGCACCTCTCCCATTTGTTTCACCCTTCAGAGACTGAGGCTCAGGCTGTTTTTGAATATCAACGGTCTTCTCTCCTTGGCCACTGCTACATTTGTCCATGGCTCCAAAAATGTAAGGTTGGAAATGCTTTAGTAGCCCTGCCGCCCCCGAAGTGGAGGCACACACGGAGGCTGTGGGCAGTGCTTTGTTTTCCTGCGTTGGCAAAGAACGCAACGTCTCAGTAGATGCTTCTCTGGTGTCATGCTTCTTTGAATAGTAGGGTTGTGGTCTCTGTATCTTAAGACTAAAACAGTGTTTTTTTTCAGTCTTGGCAACTTGAAGGCGGGTGGACCTCAACTCCCAGAAACCTCCCAGACTTAAGGCTTGCAAATTAATGGGGTGGTTGAAGAGGGCCACACAGTAATCAATGATAGTGTAATGTGGGAAAAATTGGTCGTCATGTGATGATTTGCCTAATGACCGCACTAATTCGGCTCCCAATTGTGGCCAATCAAAGCTACCTGAAATGTTTTCACTGGACAAGCTTTGGACCCTGTACTATCCTCTTTCACACACACGCACAAACACTGACCCTGGCCCTTACCCTGGACCCTGATAAGCATCCTAACTGTAGACTTTTTGATCAACACATTATACATCTTAGTGAGTCTAGCCTTGAATACTGTGCCAATCCAACCATCACTTTAAGCCACGATGTTTGGCCTAGTGGCTAAGGCACCAGACTAGAAACCAGGAGACTGTGAGTTCTAGTCCTGCCTTAGGTGTGAAAGCTGGCTGGGCGACTTTGGGCCACTTTCAGCCCAACCCACCTCATAGAGGTTGTTATATGGAAAACAGGAGGAGGAAGGAACAAAAATAATAAAGGAGGAATAAAAATCAAATAAATAAAAGTAAATAATACTTTTGTTTACCCAGGCGTGACAAGCTATTTCCTGGTGTGTTTTTTTAATAGCATGCGATACAAACCCAGTTTATGGATGAATAAACTGATCTAAAGTCTAGTTGGCATTCTTACTGTGATTAGAACATCAGTTTCAGAAAACAAAGGTATAAAGTATGTAGAATAGAAGGTACTTTATTTGATAAGACTCTTTCCTTGGTTAGACTGTACAAAAAAAAAAAGACACACAATTAACCGAGTACACATTAAATATCCCATAAGATTGTCCTCTGTGCTGTTCAGTTTTTTTTTTTTAAAAAAAAAACCTTCATGTAATGCATTTTAGTGCTTTAAGGCAGCTTTAAAAATAAACTCTACTGAGCAGATTTAATGGGGTCGATTCTAAAAATGCTTGTAGAATCATCCATTACATCAGGGGTCTCCAGACTTGGCAACTTTTAAGACTTGTGGACTTTGACTCCCAGAATAACGTGCTAGCTGAGGGATTCTGGGAGTTGAAGTCCACAAGTCTTACAGTGGCCAAGTTTGGAGAACTCTGGACTAGATGATCGTTAAGGTCCCATCTAAGCCTTAAATTCTGAGCGTCTATGAAGATACACATCATTAAAGCTTATTGAACAAGCTGTGCATGAGTAACACAGACTCCGTTGTGAACATCATAGTTTATGTCCTGGACAAACCACATGTGGTGATCTGGCTAACAAAGAAGCCTTTTTTCCTAATAAATAAATGAAACAGCAGCTTTTTTTTTAAGCGAAACCAAAGATATTGGTTTAGCTTAGTACAACTTTCACCACTCTACTATAATATTTGCCACTATTAGTACAACTTTCTCCAACCTAGTATTTCCTTCCCCCCTCGGTGGTTAAGACTTCAAGTCTGAATTTCTACCAGCTGCAATGCGGCACAGATGGAGGGAGCAGATTGGGAAATGCTGAGTTTATAGCTCTAGCAAGCCAATTCTGTAAAGATTTGTAGATACAAGGTCACTTGTTTAAAAATTAACTTGCTGGTGATGTGTCCCAGCAGGGCCAAAAAAAAAAAACCCCACCTCAAACCAGTGTACCTGCTAGTAACTGATCTTGGATAGTTTGATTAAAAATAGCTGGAGAAATCAGATTTGGGATTGACAAATCCAGATAACCAGTAGATGGCAGCCTAGAAGCAGCCATACTGTGTGTTTTGGCTGCCATCTAATGGCCATCCGCGGCTTTGCAAGCCACGTTGGGAAGCTCCTAAAAAGGACTGCATAATTTGCAGTGGCATCTTTGTGTTTCACCCCGGACCGTGTCAACCGAAGCCGGAGAAGTTGTTGACTTTGAGAGGGGTCTACGACAACTCGCCACGGCCAACTTGCCATGGACGACTTACTACGGGACGAGAGTTACTAATATTGAAGAAACGGTGGGACAGAATCATTTAAGAAAGGACGCAAAAGGAGGGGCAGAATGAAATGTGAACGGCCAAAAAAAAAAATAGAATTATTTTTGAAAAACTTATTTTAAACAATTAAATTGAATTGCTGAATTGTCCCGTGGCAAGTTGCCCTAGTCTGCTTTGAGAGAGTCACAAGACACAAGCCTCAAGAGCAAGTTGTGTGTATGAGGAAGAAATGGGCTTAATTGGGGGGTGGGGCTGTGACCAGGAGCGAGATATGTTTAGGATGTCCACACTGGGACATCCTCAAATTGCAGGGATCCAGCTGAAGAACTCTTGATCTTCTGTGATCAAACTGGGAGATGACATTGAGTTCCCCCCAACCAGTGAAGCAAAGATGGACACGTTCATGTCGATGAACTCCACTACCCCCTTGTAGAGTACAACAGCTCCCACCCAACATCCAGAAATCGCACCGCACATTGTCACTAGAGATGGACATGCCAGCTGTTCCATCAACGTCTCTTGAGTCGTCAGCTGAGACATCTGATGGAAAATGGTTAAAGACAGACCATTTCTGTTCTGTGTCAGTCAGTGCTGGAGATCTAGGAAGACTAGATCTTAACTCAGTACTGCTTACCACACAAGTTACACACTTCCAACAGTCTATGCAAGCTCCTAAAACTCGTCCTTTCCTACAAGAAGGTCCAGAGGTGTCCCCTTCCATGGGTTAATTTAACTCGGACTACAGTCCCTTGGTGGTCTTCCCAAGATGTTCCTAAGCATGGGGATGATAGGACTTTCATCCATTTGAAGGACATTAGAGAACATTAAAAGTTAACAGATATTTCAATAACACGAGAGTTTTACGTGACCTACAAAGCTGAGGCCAGGTATCTTAAGAAGGTTCAAGCTTCTCCTCCTCACTTAGCTTCTCCTCTTATACCTGCCCAAAATAGGAAGTGGGTCCCAAGCTACACCAAATCCCATCTAGCAAGTAAATCAACTCTTCAAAGATGGTCCACATTAAGGCCTATAGTTTCCCAAAACATTTGCCCAACTGCCCACCGATCTGAGAGAATCAACCTTCAAACAGAAGGGTAAGCTATTGCTAAGGTTATGTTGCCTTGAGGTCCTTCAGGAGGTCAATTAAAGGCTGAATACTAACTCAGGCATCTTCAACCTTTCTTTTTACTTCCTAAAGAGAACGGAATGAATGATCCAATGGTTCTAGAAATTAAAACCATTAACCGGGTGGTTGGAGACCAAGAGAAGGCCCATGTCCTCAAGAAACGGGGCACAAGCTGCTCTGCCCTCTTGTGCAAGACAAAATCTCCATTCTAAGGAGGTCCTGCAGAAACATCTCAAGAACCTCTCTCTCCTCAGAAAAAGCAACCGAGGACTAAAATCTCTTTCCTCTGCCTCTACGCAGCATTGAGGGTTTTCTTCCCCTTCGGTGTATTGACGTCTGCAGCCCCAAATATATGGTAAACCTAGTATCGAAATTGCCATTGTTCGCTTTGACACGCACACATGCACGCACACAGTTTTCCGTTCACCTTTTATGGGGAGAGACCCTTGCCTTCTGGTTATTCCTCAGGAGTGCCGAGCATGTCCAGAGAAGCAACTCTCTTTGCTAAGGGCATCCACCAGCCTCCAGAATACTTACACTTCATACATTTCTACGTTGCACCAGAAGACGCCTGGAGCTCTAAGCAAGGCACCAACAGCGCACTCCCTTGCCCTTCCAGGGGCTGAATCTCTAGGGTTGCCCCCCGTCCCACCAGTTTGACCTAAAGTTCAGTGCTGGGCTCAGCAGAGATCCAAAAAAAAAAAAAAAAGAGGAATTGGGAAGAAAAGTGCTGAATTCTTGACCCGTGTAGTGCAGTCCTCCAAGGCTTCTCCCTATTGGATGGAGCAGGAGGCGGAGTCGCCAAAGCAACAGGAGCACGGTGAGGATGAAATGGGCTTCGGGGGAATCAGGTCGAGATCCTCGTCGTCGGGGATCTCATCCAGGCGGTAGCCGTCCTGCAGCAGTTGGCGACTGAGATCCTGGTTGACCTGAGGGGAGGAAAAATGGAATCAATACACATCTTAACTGGTAGAGTGAGGTGCTGACCAAGAAACCAGCAGACTCTTAATCCCACTTTAGGAATGAAAACTGGCTGGGTGACTTTGAGCCAATCACCAGGAAGAGGGGTGAGTTCTAGTCCTGCCTTGGGCATGAAAACCGGCTGGGTGACTTTGAGCCAATCACCAAGAAACTGTGAGTTCTAGTCCTGCCTTAGGCATGAAAACTGCCTGGGTGACTTTGGGCCAATCACCAGGAAGAGGGGTGAATTCTAGTCCTGCCTTAGGCATGAAAGCCAGCTGGGTGGCTCTGGACCAATCACCAGGAGACAGGGAGTTCTAGTCCTGCCTTAGGCATGAAAGCCAGCTGGATGGCTCTGGGCCAATCACCAAGAGATGGAGAGTTGTAGTCCCATCTTAGGCATGATAACCGGCTGGGCGGCTCATAGGAGAACTAACCCAGGGAATAATTATTAAATCAATAAATTATATTATTAAATTATAAAAGACCAGACTTGCCTCGGCCGAGGAGTAACCAGAAGAGCATCTAGATTCCAGGTCATCGCTAGGAGAAGAAAATTAAGGATCAGTTGAAAGGATATTACAAGCCCCATTTTCAGTTGCCCATGCGCCCATAAAAAAAAATCAAATCAAAGGGCTTCCCACAACACGGTGAGAAACTATCCTGTGTTTGACCTGCATTTTTCAGTCAAGATTTGGGAGAGGCTGCTTAGGGTAAGCTATTTATTCTTAGAGTGGAGAGCTAATCCACTTTCTTTTTTTCCAGACCCCAAAAGTCAAGCAATGCTTACATGCCTCTCACCTGTCGGAATCCAGGGCCACCAGGGTTTCATCTGAGGTCTGGCTGAGCGCAGTGTAGCCCTTGTTGAATTTCACCGTCCTGATAAAAGGAGGAATCGCCATGAAACACTGATATGCAGGAAACCAGAAAGTGCCTTTTTAAGTTTTACGTGTTTATTCAGCTGAATAGAGACGGACCCCTCTAAAATGAGGGGAGCAACAAATGACAAGAAATCCTTGTATTTATGCTGTATAATTACATCAGCAACCCATCCAGCAAAGCTGACACACATAAGATAAAGATTGCACCCAGTAAGTCTGGCATACTGTAGATAAGAAGGGAGAAAGCAGAATTAGCTAAACATGTTCTCATTGGAGTGTTACTTAAAGATATTGTATGTTCTTGGGTGGGTTAGGACAGGGCTTTTCAACCTTTTCACCCATTGTGCCACTTTTAGGATATGGCAACATCCGAGTGCCACCAGTCGCCTAGCAAGGTGTCAAAAACTTGATGACTAAAAAGAAACAAAAACGGAAAAAGTGATAAAGTACAGGTAGTCCTCGACTTACAACAGTTCGCTTAGTGACTGTTCGAAGTTACAATGGCACTGAAAAAAGTGCCCCCCAAGGCACAGCCGAGCAAGACACCTGCCTGCCCACCCGGCGGCGCTCTTCCTCCTGTCCGAGGTTTCCATTGTTGTGAGCATTTCTGTTGAGGATTGGCAGCGGGGGTGGGGTGGGGGGTGTTTGGTTTTTATTCCCCCCCCCCCCGTCTGCTGGGTGGTTGCAGCAGGTTTTGGTCACTTCACATGACCCTGGGACACTGTGACCGTCATAAATATGAATCAGTTGCCAAGCATCTGAATGTAAATCACAAGACCCTGGAGAGGCTGCAACAGTCCAGCTGATCGGCGCTTCTTTTGGGCTCAGCAGAAGAGCCAGGATCAGTGCTGCTTTCCAGCTGATTGGTGCTTCTTCAGGGCTCACCAGAAGCACCAGGATCAGCGCCGAGCTCCAGCTGGAGCCTGACGCTGATCCTGGCGCTTCCGCTGAGCCCTGACAGCCCTGCAGCTCCAGCCATCTCTCACTCAGGCTTGTGCAGTGTTGCCACCGGTTCAGCTCATCCCCACTACCACTTTTCTAGGATGGTCGCGTACCACCTGCCAGGTGCCAATGTACCACAGGTGGTATCCGTACCACTGGTTGAAAAGCCCTGGGTTAGGACATTGGGTGTTGTCCTTGCTATCCTTTCCTGACCCTGAATCCTGGATTACAAGTGACCAAAGAGAGAGAAGCCATCTATATGTATTCATAATTAATACTGTCCCCTAATTCCTGGTCATCAACACTGCCGCGCAGCAGCAATGGAAGAAGACAGCATAACTTTGGAATATTTCTGCTTGGAAAGACAGGATTCCCTGCAGGCTTTGCATTCCTCACTTCTGCACTTGGTTGTCAAAAGGTGCTTTTTCACGAGGCAACTGGGCTGTCTTTTTTTTTTCCTCTTCTAAAAAGGCGTTTCGCTTCTCATCTAAGAAGCTTCTTCAGCTCCGAGTATACATCTTTCCATTCTCCACCATCCAGCCAGAGCTGAAGAAGCTTCTTGGAGGAGAAGCGAAAACATTTTCAAAGAAAAACAAGAAAGTCCAGTTGCCTCGTGAAAAAGCACCTTTGAGACAACCATGACCGAGATCAGGGGTAGGCAACCTTGGCTCTTTTATGACTCGTGGACTTCAACTCCCAGAATTCCTGAGCCAGCCATGCTGAGGGGAAAGGGAGAGGTTTCCAAGCTGAGCCATGCTGGCTCAGGGATTCTGGGAGTTGAAGTCCATGAGTCATGAGGGGGCCATAGTTCTCCCACGCTGGCTCAGAAATTCTGGGAGTTGAAGTCCACGAGTCATAAAAGAGCCAAGGTTGCCTAACCCTGACCTAGATGATCGAGAATCTCCATAGACCTTATGCACCTGGTCCTGAATAAAAAGGGATTCCCTCCCCCAGATTCACAGGCACCACTTTTCAAGTCCCCCCCCCTGCATCCTGGCCAATCCTGAAAAGTAATCATCAGCGCCATTCAAGAAGAAAAGGACACGAACTCTGACCTCACGGCTCCTGGTTTGGGCTGTTGCCGGACAGCTCCTGAAAAGACTCCCTTTTTCCGCAGCATTGCCTTGGCCATCTCGCGATGTTTTTCTGCGATACCACAACAACATGGAAGAGAAATTCAGCAACTGGCTGTACTCTTTGGGCTTCTGTTCAATAACCCACGGTTTGGAGCATCTCACGTTTTTTTGCCAAAAATCAGCATTTGCTTCCGGTTTGGGGCAACACAGGTCAATTGTGAACAATTGGTTCACTTGACACTCACATAAAGTGTGATCCCTCCTTCATGTATTACTGCCTTGTGGTGGCGAAGGGGCTTGCGTAATTCAATGAAGCTATGAGCTGTGCCGTGCAGGGCCACCCAAGACGGACAGGTCATAGCAGAGAGTTCTGACAAAATGTGACCCACTGGAGAAGGAAATGGCAACCCACTCCAGTATCTTTGCCATGGAAACCCCATGGATAGCACCAAAAGGCAAAAAGAGATGACGCTGGAAGATGAGCCCCTCAGGTCGGAAGGTGTCCAATACGCTTGCTCCTGGGGAGGAAAGCTATGGCAAATCTAGACAGCATACTAAAAAGCAGAGACATCACCCTGCCAACAAAAGTGCCATGGTTTTCCCAGTTGCAATGTATGGATGTGAAAGTTGGACCATAAGAAAGGCTGAGCGACAAAGAATTGAGGCCTTTGAACTCTGGTGCTGGAGAAGACTCCTGCGAGTCCCCTGGACTGCAAGGCGTTCAAACCAGTCAGTCCTAGAGGAGATCAACCCCGACTGCTCTTTAGAAGGCCAGATCCTGAAGTTGAAACTCAAGTACTTTGGCCACCTAACAAGAAGGAAGGACTCACTGGAGAAGAGCCTGATGCTGGGAAAGATGGAGGGCAATAGAAGGGGACGACAGAGAAGGAGGTGGCTGGATGGAGTCAGTGAAGCAGTAGGTGGGAGCTTAAATGGACTCCAGAAGATGGTAGAGGACAGGAAGGCCTGGAGGAACGTTGCCCATGGGGTCGCGATGGGTCGGACACAACTTCACAACTAACAACAATAACAAAAGTGTGATCCACTGCATGACCCTCATAACCTATGACCTTAACGGGCAGGGTCCATTACAGTCCTGAGTTGAGGACGATCTATAAAGAGCACACTTCTGGAGAGGTGGAGAAAAACCGCGTGTGCTTTTACTTACGTAGCTTAT
Organism: Protobothrops mucrosquamatus; assembly: GCF_001527695.2. Taxonomy (NCBI): domain Eukaryota; kingdom Metazoa; phylum Chordata; class Lepidosauria; order Squamata; family Viperidae; genus Protobothrops; species Protobothrops mucrosquamatus. The sequence goes on along the minus strand of NW_015387764.1, from coordinate 255,755 downwards.
CCTGAATAGAAGATGGTTTGTTCATAATGTAGGGACCTCTTTTCTCTACCGGGGGGTCCCGGCACATCCTTCGTTTGTCCATTTGGCCCTGAAAAAGGAATGGGGGGGGAAGGGAGTGAGAAGTTGGAACAGCAGTTGCATTGGACATTGGCCACGCCAGAAATAAAACACAAAAAGGGCAACATTAGCAAGAAGCTTGTTATTGTCATTGTTGCTTACATGTAATTTTGTTGCTTATATATTATCTACCCAAAAGCTGTGATTGGATTTAGTACTTTTGCCTGCTGGATCCCTCCCAAGGATCTAGGGCAGGGGTCTTCAAACTTGGCCCTTTTATGACTTGTGGACTTCAACTCCCAGAATTCCTCCCAGAATGCCTGGCTGAGGAATTCTGGGAGTTGAAGTCCCACAAGTCATAAAAGGGCCAAGTTTGAAGACCCCTGATGTAGGGATAGTATTGTCTTAATATATAGGCTGTTTCAAGAAAGGCGACATTTTTGTAATTGACAAGTTGAGTTTCTCTTCATTCCTACTGGGTCAAGTAGCTGGACCCGGCTACCGGCGTCTCGTAAATCATTATTAATAGCTGAATGGAGTGAGGAACCCAGCTAGCTGTATACTAGATCTACTGTTAGGGCACAAAGACTGTCCACCTCCGGGAAGACATACCTCTAGACCTCGACTTACAACAGTTCGTTTAGTGACTGTTCCAAGTTACAACGACGCTGGAAAAAAAAGTGACTCAGGACCGTTTCCCTCCACATTTTTATACCCTCCCGCACTGTGCCGGGCTGGGAAAGCCTGGATTCTCCATCCTTGCTCTTAACGTCTTGGCCGTTTCTGAATGGAGCCTCCACAGCCAGGAGCAGTCTACCCTCCCTACAGCCGTCTCCGCCAATAGGAAGACGAGAAGAAACAAGAGGCTGAGGGAGGCGGGGGGGGCGGTTAAGAGGAATAAAGGACCNACCTTTGAGACAACCATGACCGAGATCAGGGGTAGGCAACCTTGGCTCTTTTATGACTCGTGGACTTCAACTCCCAGAATTCCTGAGCCAGCCATGCTGAGGGGAAAGGGAGAGGTTTCCAAGCTGAGCCATGCTGGCTCAGGGATTCTGGGAGTTGAAGTCCATGAGTCATGAGGGGGCCATAGTTCTCCCACGCTGGGTCAGAAATTCTGGGAGTTGAAGTCCACGAGTCATAAAAGAGCCAAGGTTGCCTAACCCTGACCTAGATGATCGAGAATCTCCATAGACCTTATGCACCTGGTCCTGAATAAAAAGGGATTCCCTCCCCCAGATTCACAGGCACCACTTTTCAAGTCCCCCCCCCTGCATCCTGGCCAATCCTGAAAAGTAATCATCAGCGCCATTCAAGAAGAAAAGGACACAAACTCTGACCTCACGGCTCCTGGTTTGGGCTGTTGCCGGACAGCTCCTGAAAAGACCCCCTTTTTCCGCAGCATTGCCTTGGCCATCTCGCGATGTTTTTCTGCGATACCACAACAACATGGAAGAGAAATTCAGCAACTGGCTGTACCCTTTGGGCTTCTGTTCAATAACCCACGGTTTGGAGCATCTCACGTTTTTTGTCAAAAATCAGCATTTGCTTCTGGTTTTGGGCAACACAGGTCAATTGTGAACAATTGGTTCACTTGACGCTCACATAGAGTGTGATCCCTCCTTCACAGATTACTGCCTTGTGGTGGCGAAGGGGCTTGCGTAATTCAATGAAGCTATGAGCTGTGCCGTGCAGGGCCACCCAAGACGGACAGGTCATAGCAGAGAGTTCAGACAAAATGTGACCCACTGGAGAAGGAAATTGCAACCCCGTCCAGTATCTTTGCCACGGAAACCCCATGGACAGCATCAAAAGGCAAAAAGATATGACGCTGGAAGATGAGCCCCTCAGGTCGGAAGGTGTCCAATACACTTGCTCCTGGGGAGGAAAGCTATGGCAAATCTAGACAGCATACTAAAAAGCAGAGACATCACCCTGCCAACAAAAGTGCGTATAGTCAAGGCCATGGTTTTCCCAGTTGCAATATATGGATGTGAAAGTTGGATCATAAGAAAGGCTGAGCGACAAAGAATGGAGGCCTTTGAACTCTGGTGCTGGAGAAGACTCCTGCGAGGCCCCTGGACTGCAAGGCGATCCAACAGGTCAGTCCTGGAGGAGATCAACCCCGACTGCTCTTTAGAAGGCCAGATCCTGAAGTTGAAACTCAAGTCCTTTGGCCACCTAATGAGAAGGAAGGACTCACTGGAGAAGAGCCTCATGCTGGGAAAGATGGAGGGCAAGAGAAGAAGGGGACGACAGAGAAGGAGGTGGCTGGAGGGAGTCACTGAAGCAGCAGGCGTGAGCTTAAAGGGACTCCAGAAGATGGTAGAGGACAGAAAGACCTGGAGGAACATTGCCCATGGGGTCGCGATGGGTCGGACACGACTTCCCGACTAACAACAACAACAAAAGTGTGATCCACTGCATGACCCTCATAATCTATGACCTTAACGGGCAGGGTCCATTACAGTCCTGAGTTGAGGATGATCTATAAAGAGCACACTTCCAGGGAGGTGGAGAAAAGCCACGTGTGCTTTTACTTACGTAGCTTATCCTGAATAGAAGATGGTTTGTTCATAATGTAGGGACCTCTTTTCTCTACCAGAGGGTCCCGCCACATCCTTCGTTTGTCCATTTGGCCCTGAAAAAGGAATGGGGGGGGGGGGGAAGGGAGTGAGAAGTTGGAATAGCAGTTGCATTGGACACTGGCCACGCCAGAAATAAAACACAAAAAGGGCAACATTAGCAAGAAGCTTGTTGTTGTCATTGTTGCTTACATGTAATTGTTGTTGCTTATATATTATCTTCCCAAAAGCTGTGATTGGATTTAGTACTTTTGCCTGCTGGATCCTTCCCAAGGAACTAGGGCAGGGGTCTTCAAACTTGGCCCTTTTATGACTTGTGGACTTCAACTCCCAGAATTCCTCCCAGAATGCCTGGCTGAGGAATTCTGGGAGTTGAAGTCCCACAAGTCATAAAAGGGCCAAGTTTGAAGACCCCTGATGTAGGGATAGTATTGTCTTAATATATAGGCTGTTTCAAGAAAGGCGACATTTTTGTAATTAACAAGTTGAGTTTCTTTTCATTCCTACTGGGTCCAAGTAGCTGGACCCGGCTACCGACATTTCGTAAATCATTATTAATAGCTGAATGGAGTGAGGAATCCAGCTAGCTGTATACTAGATCTACTGTTAGGGCACAAAGACTGTCCACCTGCGGGAAGACATACCGCTAGTCCTCGACTTACAACAGTTCGTTTAGTGACTGTTCCAAGTTACAACGACGCTGGAAAAAAAAGTGATTCAGGACTGTTTTTTCCCCACATTTTTATACCCTCCCGCACTGCGCCGGGCTGGGAAAGCCTGGATTCTCCATCCTTGCTCTTAACATCTTGGCCGTTTCTGAATGGAGCCTCCACAGCCAGGAGCAGTCTACCCCCCCTACAGCCGTCTCTGCCAATAGGAAGATGAGAAGAAACAAGAGGCTGAGGGAGGCGGGGGGGGGGCGGTTAAGAGGAATAAAGGACCCAAACCAGAGCCACCCCCCCACTCCCCACCCCCACCCCCCATTCA
>NW_015387764.1:243988-252026 GCF_001527695.2 Protobothrops mucrosquamatus | reverse complement strand
CCACCCCCACCCCAGGCCTGATCCAGCCGAGCTCCTCGGGCCGACCCAGAAGCCCCCAGGCCGACCAGGAAGAGGCTTTCCATCGGCCGCGACTTTCCCAGCCCCGCGGCTGCCCCTGCCTCACCAGGTCGCCGCCGGGCACAAGGCGCGGCCCGGCCTCCTTTCCCCGCGGCGGCTCCTCCTCGCCTCCATCTCCCGTCGCCATCGCCGCTTCTTGCCCGGAGAGTGCCCCCCCGCCCCTCCAAGCCGCGCCTTCTCCGCCCGTCATCGCGCCTCTCAGCCAATAGGAAACGCGACGGCGAGGTTTCCCCTTCCGAAATTAGCATCCGACGCTCTGCCGGATTGGTCGGTCTGTAGGGCCCCGCCTTTGCTCTCTCGCGCGCGAGCAACGCCTACGGGCGGGGTTAGCGGAGCGAGAGCCGACCAATGGGAGGCGGCCCCTGGGGTTTTTGTTTTTTTTTTTGTTTGTTTTTTTGGAAGAGCAGAGCGAAGGGGCGCTCTAGGATGCTGGCGGTCTCGCGCTCCGTGGTATCTGTCACCAGAGCCCTCCAGTTGAAGCGTTGCTGCCTCCAGGAATTTTGTTAAACCGACAAACAGAAAAAAAGTGGCAATTTTATCTCATTTGTGTGAAAAGTATTTTTCTCCAGCCCGTTTCAGAGGTCTTGCACTACAACTCCCATCATGCTGCTATCTTCCTTAGTTATTTTTGGGAAATGTTTGCATTTTGTCCTTTTAATGTTTTATGTTGTGGTTTTTATCTCGTTGTAAATTACCTAACATTGCTTGATGATGATGATGAGATGGGTGGCATATCTTTATCTTATTATATATATAAAAATAAAAATGTAGATGTTCGTTTGTTCAAAATCTTAAATCTCCGAAAGTTCTTCACCGATTGCTTTGAAATTTTGACTCAACCTTGCATTCGAATACGCGTGTGTTTTTATATACCTATATTATATAGATGTCACACCTGTGACAGGTCAAAACATGCTTTTTTTGAAAAACAGCGCCATCTGTTGGACGTAAAAGCAACACACGCTAAGATTTTACCATTCCATTTCAATGTTTCCGATTTACGATCCATTTACGATTTCCAAATTTCCAATTTTACGATTCCATTTCAATGTTTCCGATTGCATTGTTAAATTGAATTTTCATAGATTTCGATTTATTTTCATTTTGATTTATTTCGTGTGCAATTGCGTTGGAATTGATGCACAGACAATGGAACAACAAAAAATATTGTATACCCACAAGCATTGTGAAATTAAACATATTAGAAACGTGCGCTTTCTCTTTTCTTTCTTTTCCATTTAACCAGACTGAGCCACAGCAACGCGTGGCCGGGTACAGCTAGTAAATTTAATAAATAAATACTGAGGCAAGGGATTCGATTAACCCGTTTAAGTGATAGATCAGAGGCTGCAATTGCCTCTCTGGAGACGGAGCAATTCTTAGCCATTATATAAAGAGTAGCTAACTGTATTCATAACATATGCACTTGCTTTTCCTAAGCTGCCTTGCTCATCCTTCATGGACCACAGGGATACAATTGTTTCACGTCAACGTGTAATGCATCCGTGTGTTTATCCTATCACAATATGTTCAGATTCACCACTATTCTTATTTTATGTAAGTCTCCGCTTCAGTATGTATTCAGTGATACAAGAAAAAGTCATTGGATCAATGGAAATTTCAGCCAGCAAGTTAACAGATTTCATCAAGCACTACCACATATTTTCAAAAGCTTCTAAATAAAACTATTAGGACTAGGAACTTGTCTGTTTTTAAGTGGTCTAACTGACACATTACGTTGCTTAATGTGGAGACTTGAGAGTTTTCTTTTTATGTAATAAATGCTAAGATTTGTGTAAGCGGCTAAAGTCAATCAAGCTTCTTGTCCAATTTATATTCCATGAAACCAATATGATTCTATGCTGTTCTTAATACGAATACTTATGAAATTGTAATTTCATCATGTTAAAATGCTGGATTCTTTCATTTTTTGAAATGTGAAGAACTGCTTTTTGTGCAGAAATGTATGGAATTCAATGTCTGAATAGCATCCCATGTTTGCTCAATCTTGCCTTGGAAAATACATTTTTTTTTTGTAATCTATAACCATAGGCTAAGGTCTAAAGTCAATTCAAACCATTTCCTCTTTATTAGGTCAACTTCACAATACATATCCAGGACTCAATAAAAGGAAGAAGTGATTTCAAATAAGTAATTATAATGTCTATATCCAGATAATTGTTGTACAGTCACAGAACCTTAACAGTATATTCATGGGAAGTCCGTCTGGAAAAAAAACAGAGAACTGGAATTAATTTGGATGTATTCTTTTCAAGTTCACAAACCTCTTGAGGAGGGAGTGGATAGAAAGGTTAAGAAAAGATATTGCAATATTAGCTTGCAGATGAATACATGCCTGCATACAGCAATTTAAGGAATTACTTGTAGCATTTAATTGCAAATAGAATAATCTTTATTGTCATCGTGTATCACACAACGAAATTAAGTGCTGTCCACAGTGCACACTATACACAAGTAAAAACCACAAGTAAAAACATACATTATATACACACATCCTTCCCATTCTATTCACCATTGCGCTGCCCCTAATATTGCACTTCAATGTTGCACTATACAGTAGTATTTAATATGGTTACAGCTCTGGGATAAAAACTATTTTTCAGCCTATTTGTCTTTGTTTTTAACCTTCGTCTACCCTTCGGATGCTTGGCATAACACCCGGGCTGCTACTTGTATACAAAAACACCTCTCCTAATTTCCATCAGGCTCCAGGCTCTTTTTACATTTTAAAAAACAGATCTGAGAAAAACTCAGACAAGTAGAGATTGTAGGCAGGAGAGGGAGGGAGGAAGAGAGACAGAACGGACGGCGTAGCATTCGAAGTGCCTGGGGCTTTGCAAATATGTGGTTACCTTGACATCGCAGCCATTTTATGAAGGGGGAAGCCCCAATCCATTCTGTGAGAGTGCCTGCAATGTATCCTCAAAACACCACACGTGCAATCACAACCAATAAGAAGTTAAGAGACCCATGGTCTGCTCTTGTCCTGTAACATGGGACTTTTTTCTCTGCCTCTCCACTACATGAGCTTCCAATATGCATGCAGGTTCCATAAAACTCTTTTATTTTAGCATAAATTTGCTTGTGCCAATTTCTCTAATTTTTGCCTTGTTGGCAAAATGCTTTCACTACCATGCTCTCTGTCTCTGTGGGTGTGTCTCTGTGTATCAGGGGAAATAAATGATGAATAAGAGCAAATGGCTATTTAAGATAGCAGGATTACATCCAAATTCTGTAGAGAAATACAGAGCTTAATTTTTTTGAATTTGAGGGATGTCTGCTGCATTTTAAACTAGTGCCTCCCCCCCAAAAGTAAAGTGAAGAAGTACAAGACGACTGAGGTATATTTTCATTTTTAATATACTTTAAATCTCAGAGGTATTAGAGCCCAAGTATTCTACAGAAAATTGGATTCCAGTTTTGAGAATATACCACGTGCCCCACATTTTCTGCATAGGGACAGCAATATTTTTCTCTACCTTATCAAAATGGTAGACAAATGTATTTTCTACATTTTTAGAAGCCTTTGTTTACTTTAAACGCCAAACAGAATAGTAAAGAACACGCGCACAAGGCAAAAATGTATTTTCTTACATTTAAGTTTACGCTTTGTCCATTTCAAGTTCTTCTGGAGTTGAAATTCCCAATTCATTCAAAGTTGGTCTAAGTTCCTGGATAACGTAAGGATATATCTCCTTGTATTTGCCTGCTTTGTACTAATTCAAAGAGAACACAAAAGAAATTCAGAATTTAAAAAGTAGATTTGGCAAGACAAGATGGGTCAACTTAAGCCCAAGCTTAAGTAGAAAGCTTAACCTTTCTATGGTCCGAATTTTATCCAAGAAATATGCATAACTCACAAGCAACAGATATTTTGACTGCTAGAAAGCTGCAGTTATAGTCACTCATATGTGGTTTCACTGAACTTATTTGATTAGTTATTTCTGACCGCTGACCTTATTTCTGAAAAGTTCGTGTCCAGAGAAGCTATATTACATAGGTGAAGCATATGCTTATTAAGTTCAGCGTCTTGAATTCCCCTTTAAATTGATATTTTTAATTTATTTTTATAGATAACTCAAGGTAACAATCTTGTGAGATGAGTTGGTCTGAAAGTGACCGGCCCAAGGTCACCTAGCTAGCTTTCATGCCTAAGGTGGGACTAGAACTCACCATCTCCTGGTTTTTAGCCTGGTGCCTTGACCACTAGACCAAACTGGCTCCCTTGGTACTGGATGACTGTCAATGAATTAGGAGGAGCCACTCTGCAACATGTAGTAGACACTTTATCCCCGCATACTAAGCCAGCATGCTACCTATGCTATCTCTGAGATAAGGTCAGTGAATTTAAACAATCTGGCCTACTAGGCCACTGGTTCCTGTCTTGATTCCTCTCCCTCTCCCACTCAAGGTCCTTCCTGCTTGTGGTGAATGCTTCATTACAAGTGTCACATTAAGCCTTTCCCATATAAAGATGGAGGGGAAGTGGGGGGAAGAATCTCAGAGATTTGGTAGTGAATGCAACCGACGTGTGTAAGGGAACATTTTACCACCGTGCTCTATATTGTAGAGAAGCAGAAGGATGCCTTAACTCACCTTTACCATTTCCAAGATGCGGATTGTGGTAGCGAAGTCATTTAGCCGCCTGCAGGCCCTCAAAGCCGCATCAATAATTTTTGGTTCAGGAACCATGTCTGCGTCGACTAAGGTGTTAATACCTATCAAAAGAAACATGCATTGAAGGAGAGGGCTGCATTTATTCTCCCCTTCTCGTGTTTGTGATGTATTTAACCACTTCGCGACATAAAACTGAATTCTTTTCTCCCTTTGGGTCTCTATTCAAACCTCTCGGATTTTGCCATAGAGTATATAACGTATAGTAACTCTGTTTATATCCACATACTGCAGCCAATATTGGTCACCATATCACAAAAAAAGATGTTGAGAGTTTGGAAAAAATTCGGAGAAGAGCAACTAAGACGATCAAAGGCCTGGAGGCTAAAACATATGAAGAACGGCTGCGGGACTTGGGTTTGGCTAGTCTAAAGAAAAGAAGAAATAGGGGAGACATGATAGCAGCATTCCAGTATTTGAGGGGCTGCCACAAGGCAGAGGGGGCCAGGTTGTTCACCAAAGCACTAGAGGGAAGGACGGGAAACAATAGTTGGAAACTGATCAAGGAGAGAAGCAACCTGGAATTAAGGAGAAACTTCCTGACAGTGAAGACAATCAATCAGTGGAACAGCTTGCCACCAGAAATCATGGGTGCTCCATCACTGGAAATTTTTAAGAAAAGATTAGACAATCAGAGATGGTATAGGTTCTCCTGCTTGAGCAGGGGGCTGGACTAGAAGACCCCCAGGGTCCCTTCCAGTTATTCTATTTCTATTATTTCCATTTCTATTATTTCTATTTCGATTATTTCTATTTCTATTATTTCTATTCTATTCTATTCTATTCGTACAAAATCTAAGGCATAATTTCAGGCTAAAATCTTAATTCCCTAACTTTTACTTCAATCTCAAAGTCTAACATTGTTAATCATAATATATCATAGTTAGTTTTTGCTGTACCAATGTAGCTATTGAAACGGGGGGGGGGGGGGAAACCTCGAGGTCTTTGTGATTTTGGCTCTAGGATCATTCTGTCAGCTCCAGGAAAGAGACCTATATAATTCCTATTGGGTTGCACAAATCAATCAAATTTTTAGAAAATATAATTTCTCTAATGCAGGAACACAGAAGCCCCCCCCTCACTGATACTTCCTGTGGGTGTTTACCTTTCCTGAGTTCCCAGTCATCAATATCTGGTTTGTTGAAGAACATCACCCAGCGAGCATCAAGTTCTTCATCTGTAATCTCTGCTTTGTGAGCATAGCAACGCAGAGGTAGTACTGGTTTGGAACAAAAAGGGGAAGGAGCAAAAGACAAAGAGGTTAAACATTCAAGGGTGAAGCTACAACACTACAAGTACAGGTAATCCTTGAGTTATTTGATTTTGATTTTGATTTTATTAGATTTATACCCCGCCCTTCTCCTGACGGACCCAGGGCGGCTTACAGCAAGCTAAAAACAGATAAAAACCCTACAAACACCGTTTTAAAAATATAATTAAAAGAAATATTAATTTTGCCGTTTCATTTAAAATTTTGTTAACACCCAATATAAAATCAAATTTAAAATCCAATCTAAAATACCCCTCAGGCCAGCCCCGCTAGCTGGAATAGCCATGACTCACGGGACGTGCCAACATTGTACCAATATTGGCACTATCTGCATTTTGCTCATATAATAAACCTTAAACCTTAAAAAGGCGTCTTTCTTATAAACAAAGTAAGGAGAATTTATTAAGTTGAGTTGAGTCGTTCTGTTAATTTATGGACGGAAAAATAGAAAAATACTAGACATTTGGTGGGTCTCATCGGAATATCCCCTGATACGTGGCATGTAAATTTAATAATAATGAAACTGGGAAATTATTTGATATTTTTGGAATTTCACTTCACTAAACGTAGTCTTGAAAGGAGTAAATGAGGAAACCTTGTAATGTTGATTGACCAACGCTAATTTCTTACTTCCGCAGACATAAAAGCGTCTGGTAACATCTTTTGCAATGAACAAATTATTATTAAAAGGTGCATGCCTTCGTGAGCATACATAAACTGTGCTAAACGAATGTAAAACCTTAAGTATTTAACGCGCAGTTTCATTTCCCTCATCTGCCCAATTCTACCAACATTGAGTAATTAAACTTTCAACATCTGTTAAGTAAATGGGCCTTTAGAGATATTAACACATCATCAATGCAATATAGCAACTGTGAAAATAATATCTTATGTGCCCTGTTTATTTAGCATATGCCAATGTGCCCTGATGCTAGCTAGGGATGTAAAGAACTTCAAGGCACAGCTGCGTGAAATAAAATCTTGAATACAGCAAATAGGAGTAACAGATCTTCTTGAGGCAGACTCCAAGACCAATTACTACTCTGAAATAGGAAAACGCCAAAAAGGAATACCACTGTAAAATCTAAAGTAAAATTCAGTCACACAAGGCTGTGGACCTAAAGGTACAAAGTCCACGAGGAGACAAGAAGGCAGGGAGGTTATAACCAACAGGCTCTTCAACTAAAGCTTGTTGTTGGTCAAAGAAAAAAATAAAAGGGAAAGTAAAAACACAAGGGAGTGTTCGTTCAACTTCCTTAAAGTTATTAAGCTTTTGTTGCATTGTACATAATTGCTGGGTGTGGCTTATTAATAGAAGCTATACCTTGAATTTAAGTAATGTCATTAATAGGTAGAAATCAGAACTTATGTCACCATTTGCATCTCATTTCAGAAAAGTCAAAGGCACTGCATATGTTTTCTTCAAACATGAAACCAGAAAAAAGGAAGATTACGCTTTAGTCCACCCAAGCAGAGCAGAACAAGAGCATAATATACATTTTCATAGTGAGAGAATACATTGCCTGCCCCCAAAAAAACCCAACTCCAGATATGATCACATAGGATTAGAAATAGATGGACTTTAAATAAATAACTTCATCCATGTCACTATTTACTGTAATATTTGTTCATATAGTATATCATTATACAGTATACACAGAGGTATAGGAGCCCAGGTCACGGCTAGGTGGGAAGGAGGGAGGGACGAAGGAAGATGAGAAAAAGGAAGGAAGATTAAGAAGGAAGGAAGGAAGATGAGAAAGAGGAAGGAAGATGAGGAAAGAAGGGAGGAAGTAAGATGAGAAAGAGGAAGGAAGGAAAATGGAGAAGAGAGAAAGGAAGGAAGGAAGGAAGGAAGGAGGGAAGGAAGATGAGAGAGGAAGGAAGGAGGGAAGGAAGATGAGAAAGAGAAAGGAAGGAAGATGAGAAAGGAAAGAAGATGAGAAAGAGGAAGGAAGGAAGGAAGGAGGGAGGGAAGATGAGAAAGAGGAAGGA